>NC_077228.1:512941380-513091380 GCF_027887165.1 Monodelphis domestica | reverse complement strand
CTTCTAGCACAATAGTATTCCATCACCAGCATGTACCACAATTTGTCCAGATGTTCCCCAACTGATGGACATCCCCTCAATTTCTAATTCTTGCCACCACAAAAAGAGCAGCTAGAAATATTTTTGTGCAAGTTAGTCCTTTCACCTTTTTTATTATCTCTTTGGATATAGTCCCAGTAGTGGTACTACAGGATCAAAGGGTATCCACAGTTTTATAGCCCTTTGGACATAGTTCCAAATTGCTCTCCACAGTGGTTGACAGTTCACAATTCCACCAGCAATGCATTAGTGTCCCAATTTTGCCACATCCTTTCCAACATTTATCACTTTTCTTTACTGTCATATTGGCCAATCTGATAGGTGAAAGGTGGTACCTTAAGAGTTGTTTTAATTTGAATTTCTCTAATCAAGAGTAGCTTAGAACATTTTTTCCTATGATTATTGATAGCTTTGATTTCTTCATTAGAAAGTTGCTCGTTCATATCCTTTGATCATTTGTCAATTGGGGAATGTAAACCTAGATTTAGATTATAAGTAGTAAGTCTAGATTTCATAGGATCATGGATCCAGAACTGAGAGAGAGACAGACAGACAGACAGACAGACAGACAGACAGAGACAGAAAGACAGATAGAGAGAGAGGCAGAGGGGGGGAAGGAAGGAGGGAGGGAGAGAGAGAGAGAGAGAGAGAGAGAGAGGAGAGAGAGAGGAGAGAGAGAGAGAGAGAGAGAGAGAGAGAGAGAGAGAGAGAGAGAGAGAGAGAGAGAGAGAGACTGAGACTTATTCCAGTTCTGTTTGTATCTGAATCCAAGCAAGGAAATGTAGAAGAATGAGCTATAATAGTAATAGCTGAGCCTTACATCACATTTTACTGTTTTAAAGCACTTTATATATATATATATATATATATGTATGTATGTATATATGTATGTATATATGTATGTATGTATATTTGGTCTTCTCTATAATCCTGAAAGGTCTGTGAGCTCCATTTTACAGATGTGGAAAAGAACTTTGAGGAGAAAATACTAAGAACTGGGGAATGACCAAAATTCTTGGTGTGAGGGTCCCATGGGGGAAGGAGAAATTGTAGCTGCCATATGGAGGAGGAGTATCCATGTGGTCTCAGGATCACAGATCCATCCAATTAGGAATCTGAAACCTCAGAACTGGAGGGGAGATCTAAGCGACTCTACTCATTTCATAGAGGAGAAAACTGAGGGTCAGAGAGGCAGTGTCATGTAAAGTACACTACCTCTTTTCTTTAAGCCCTTACCTTCTGGTTGGTATCAATTCTAAGACAGAAGAACAAGGCATTTGGGATTAAGAAATTTGCCCAGGGTCACACAGCTAGGAAGTGTCTGAGGCCAGATTTGAACCCAGGTCCTCCCAAGCTCAGTCCTGGCACTCTATCCCCTGAGCAGCCAACCTGCCTCCCTTGTTCTTTCTAATGCACCAACATAAGAGTTGGTGGGTTTTTTAAATTTTAAAATTTTTATTTTCAGTTTCAAATTCTTTCCCTCCATCCCTTCACTCCCTTCAAAAGTTGGGAGTTTTCCTGCTGGATATGTCAGTGGCAAAGGACCAGGTTTTACATCCTAGATCTTCCATTTACTACCTGTATGGCTCTAGGCATGTCATCTCATTTCTAGATGCCTCAGTTTCTTCATCTGTAAAATGCCAGAGTTGGACTAGATGACCTCTCAGGTCCTTTCCAGCTCTCAGTATTTGCTTCTAAAGACTTCTGAATCAGTAAGAATCAGGTAAGATGATTGGAACTTTCTCATTCTTTTAAAATTTGGAAAGAAAAAAAGAATGATTCTATTGCCTTGTTTTGGGCACAGATGGTGCTTTTTTAAAAAATAGTGAGTGGTTTTCTCCCTGTTTCAGGGAATAATACTTCCCCAGATTGTTACGGGAGTGGTGGCCAACATCCTCAATGCCCTCATTAACTACGTGCTTCTCCATCAACTGAGCCTGGGTGTGATGTGAGTCTAATTCATTCTTTGAGCAGAAAAAAGAAAAGGGGCTTACAGTGGCCTGGGCAGCAGGAGCCAAAGCCTCAGAAGTGGTAGCATTTATCCAAAGGTTTACACTCAAGGTGTATTATCTGAAAAAAAAAACTACGTAAGGAATGGAAAGTTATTCATGCTTCCCCAGCATGAATAGCCTACAGGAAGGATGTTCAGCATGGCAAAGAAATCGTCATGGGTATGGAGTCTTGGGATTTGGATTCAAATCCTGGTCACCTAGTAGCTTTATGCCCATGAGTTCATCATTTCTTTTTGCTTGGGCTGTAAAATGAGGGGGTTGCATCAGATAATCCCTGATAGCTCAAAGTTCTGCCAGCATATGACAGCTCCCTAGTCACGACAGGGCTTGGCAATGCAGATGGGCCTCTGTCCCCCCAATAGCTGTCTTGTTCTTTCCTTCTAGGGGATCTGCACTGGCAAATACCATTTCCCAATTCTCCCTCACCCTCCTCCTCTTTCTGTACATCCTCTGGAGAAAGCTGTACCTCGACACCTGGGAAGGTAAGGTATGCCACATTCCACCCGACATTGGAGGTGGACTCCTTGGAGTTGCTTAGCCCAGTGACTGGCTGTGAGTTGCTTAATAAATATTAACCAATGGTAGTCACATGATTCCACAAGGAATTTCTTGATCAAATTACGTTCAGACCAGCATCTTGTACCATATACGACTCTAACCTCAGAAAGGATTCCCTGACCTGACTTGTCATGTCGTAGCAAAGTGAATAGAGAATCGGCACCTTTCACAGCGATGGTCATAGGGAGCATTCTTACCCAAACAAGGGATTATTTGATCATTTTTCAGCCACGTCCAACCCTTTGTGACCCCATCTTGGGTTTTCTTGGTGGAGTTACTGGAGTGGTTTGGCCATAGAAATGATCAAAAAAGATAAACGAGCTGGCCTGAATTACATATGTAGACTGCTTTTCTGGTATAGACATTTTATTGATCGAAAAGGTGGGGAAGCTTGCCCCTAGCACCCAAAGAATAAGTTACATAGCAAGGTAGCCCACAGCGTATGGCATAGAGCCTCCATTCTCTCTAGGATCTCTCTTCCAGGCCTGGGGCTGGCTCATTTGCCCCTATACCTTCTAGCCACACTGGAAGTCAGAGTGATTCCCCCCAAAGATGCCCCATGTTGCTACAACTCATTTTCAGTATCTTAGAGGTTACCTGGTAGGGGAGAAGGCATGTCTGCCTAGTAATTCTATTTGTTGTTCTTAAAGTCCCAGTGACGTGCTTTCCATTTAAACAAATCAACTAAGTCGGTATTAATTAAAAAAAAAAACACTTACCTTCTGTCTTAACTTCAATTCTAAGACAAGCAACAAGAGCTAAGCAATCGGGGTTAAGTGGCTTGCCCAGAATCACACACTAGGAAATGTCTGAGACTAGGTTTGAACCCAAGTACTCCCCAGGCCTGGTGCTCTCCACTTAGCCACATAGCAGCCCCAAATACCATTAACTTTTTTTTTAGAATCAATATTGTATTAGCTCCAAGGCTAGGCAATGGGGGCTAAGTGACTTACCCAGGGTCACACAGCTAGAAGGTGTCTGAGACCAGATTTGAACCCAGGACCTCCCCTCTGGACCTAGTTCTCAATCCAATGAGCCACCCAGCTGCCCCAGATTCATTAACTCTTAATCATAAAACATTTACCAAGAAAGGATCATAGCACAACTTAACAACTCACCTATAAACCGAGGTCATACTGCTCCACCAATTTAACCCAGTGTCCATTGGAGAAAATAAACAAAAACTTACAGAAACCTGGGACTGAGACAAATGAGTAGACAAACTCTTAACTCTAGAAATGTAGGCCTTGATGTCCTTGGTCTCTCTAGGGAACAGTCAGCACTACTCACCATGGACTGGATAGGACCATTCCTTCTCTTTATTCTTAGGCTGCTTAACCAGTTTTAAGCTCCTTTAACAAACAAAATAAAAACTTTATTAAACTTTAAGAGCTCCTAAGGTCTGAAACCTAGCCTAGAAATTGTGGCAGCGCCTGAGATCTACAAAGCTATTCAGGTTTCCTTCAGGTTTTAAGGCCGTGATGGCGAACCTATGACCCATGTGTCAGCACTGATAAGCAAAGCCATTTTCGATGACATTCTCGCATGCCGCAAAGGATGTTTTTTCTTTAAGTGACACAACACTCAAATTATGCTGGGGTTTTTTTGGTGAATTTTGACATGCCAAGCTCAAAATGTTGCCCATTATTGTTTTAAAGGCTTCCAGATGACAATATAAATGAGTCTATAAAGGATTTCCAATCTTTCAATTTATAAATAGGGCTGGAGAATAAGGCCACATCTTCAAACAGCAAAGAATTCTGCTTTTCTCAATCAGCTCTCAGCACAAGGTTTTCCTCTAGTCAGATCAGCTCACTATATCCACTCTAGTGCCTGTCTGACCCTAGTCAGGCAAGTTCAATTGGTCTCATCCCAAAGTAACTGATGCTATCTTCTCTTTACTTTTTGGTTTGGTCAGCTTCTCTACTCCATCATCTTCAGGCTTCTAATTCCTCAGCTTTTCCGTCTTTCCTGATTCAAGTCAGAGCTTCATATGCTGACTTCTAAGTTAGAGTAAAAAACCCCCAACTCTACATTTCTACTAGATATGATCACAGATAATCAATATACAATTGTTCCATAGTTCCAAAACAGTTCTTTCACATAGTTCTCCAGAAATAAAATTTAAAATCCTAAAAGCAGAGTAGCAATTATAAAATTAATGTAGATTGAGGTACAAAGTTCGGGTCATAATCAATTTATTAATAAAGCATAAATTTACCAATAAATAGAATCTCAGTTTCCCTAACAAAGCTGTGATGCGAAATGAGAGGGACAGCTCTTTTTTATAGTTTTGGAGAGTACAGAAAATAGGAATGGCTAACATCATAGATGGGAGAAAATAGGATTAGATGAAAGTTGGGAATGATGACTAGCAATAACCCCATCCTTCTCTCCTGACTATGAAATGTTCATTGTTTGAGTTCAGCTGCATCTGCATAGACAGAGCAAACCAAGACATTTTTGGATGACAAACCATTCATCCTTGAAGACAATCTTAGTAGTGTAAGATACTAGACCAGACTCCCTGGTATTCAGCTTCATCCTTTAGAGTAACATTTCCTTAACTCAAGAATAGAAATAAGCTTAACAGAACTGAAATCTAAACTTAACTCATATAGGCCAGCTAAATTCCTGAATTAAGTTCAAAGACAAAGAATCATGACTAAGTACACGACAAAATTAATTAATTATAAATAGGACTATTTGAAAAAGACAGAATCAATCTGATTATTTTAATAGCCATCTGTAGATTAACAGCTGGGAACAATGCACTGGACCCATTTTTACTATCAAACAATTCTTCTGCCAAAATGGGACTGCTTTCATTCAGATATTCACAGAACTGTCTGTTTCTATTCAACGTCCTTTTTTTGTCTTCGTCAATAAATAAAAATTTTATATGAGAAAAAATATTGTGGCTTATACATGAAGTTGAAAAAACTTCTGCATAAACAAAATTATTGCAACTAGAATGAGAATAAAAGTTGTTGATTGGGGAAACTGTTACTTGCATTGAAAGGAATTTCTTTATCTTCTTCCTACAGGATGGTCTCTCGAGTGCCTACATGAATGGGACTCCTTCCTTCAGCTGGCCATTCCAAGCATGCTCATGCTCTGCATTGAGTGGTGGGCGTATGAGATCGGGAGCTTCCTCAGTGGTCAGTGCAGGGACAGGTGATGCTAGAAGAGGACATGTGGAGTGGGAAGGTGATATCTGCCACTTAAACCAGGGAGTAAATGGAATCTTTTCATCAGGTACCATCAGCATGGTGGAGCTGGGAGCCCAATCTGTTGTCTATGAGCTGGCTACAATAGTATACATGGTAAGGGGCTAAGGATTCCCAATGTGATATTAGTTAAAAGCTTTCTTTCCCAGTACCTGGAACTAGAAAGGATGGATGAAATATTTATAGCTGGGGCTGGTGGTATGGGATTGACACCCTCCTAGTATACTAGCATATTTTTAAAAAATTATGTAATCATAAATGTGATATGAAAAGAAAGTATAATGCAGAATCCTTTCATTATCTTTTGATATTTTAGAGTTCAAATAAAATCATAAGAGCATAGAATTAGAAGATTTGGAAGTGATCTCAGAAGACATCTAGTTCATATCCCTCATTTTACAGATGAGGAAACTGAGGCTTAGAGAGATTAAGTGATTTAGGATCATAGATTTAGAACTGGAAGAAAACATACATGTCATCTTTTTGATACCCCTCATTTTATAGATAGGGAAACTGTGGAACAGGGGCATGAAGTCACATGTTCAAGAGCATGTATATAAAATATTAGAACCAGGTTTTGAGCCCAGATGTGTCTCTCCTATTGAGAGTCTGAGAGGCAGAGCCTGGCAACTGGCTCAGTGTGGCCCACTAGAAAGAATGCTGAATTTAGAGACCAAGAGCCATGCCTGCCACTCACTACCTATGTGACTTGGGGCTGGGAATTTCTCTGACCCTCAGAATCTTCATCTGTAAAATGAAGGAATGGGAAGCAGCCTACCAGAGGGAATAGGGCACAAAACTTGTGCTCTATCTCAAGAACTGGGTTCAGATTCCACCTCAGACACCTACCTACTATCTGTACTTTATACCATCCATGTAACTTCTCTGGGCCTTACAAAGACCTTTCCTCCTTTGTAAACAAGGAGGCTCCTCAGATTGATTCCAGCTCTAAGTCTATGCAGATTCGAATAGATGACCTCTCACATCTCTTCTAGCTCTATATCTAAAGCCTAGCAAAGGTAGAATAAAGCCTCATGAATTCAGGCCTCATTGATTCTATGGGAACATTTGGAAGGGGTGCACATATAATAAAATTTGCATCTTCCTAGAATAGAAGAAGGGGGCTAGGGAGCACTGTTGTGCACAAAGCACCAGGCCTAGTGTCAGGAAGACTTTTCCCGAATTCAAATCCAGCCTCAGACACTACCTAGCTGTGTGACCCTGGGTAAGTCATTTAATCCTGTTTGCTTTGGGTTCTTCATCTGTAAAATAAGTTAGAGAAAGAAATAGCAAACCTCTCTAGGATCCTTGCCAAGAAAATCCCAAATGGGGTCATGAAGAGTCAGACATGACTGAAATGACTGAATAACAACATTGGAATAGAGGAAAGGGAGTGTTCTGGGCTGATGACTGTAAGGTGATTAAATGGTAAAGAAAACAGCTTTCAATAGGAGACTTACACGGGCTGCTGGGGCCATTACCAGATTAAAATATAATTGGGAAATATTTAGCAAAATAAATAAAAATACAAAGAACTTAAAAATTATTAATATGTGGTTTTCTGTGTGCCTGCAGAGATCCTTATATAGGCATTAGGAGTCTTGTTTCTATTTGAGTTTAACACTCTTGGTGAAAGGATGGAATGCTGTATGTACCTTGAGGCAGGAAGGCTTGAGTTCAAATTCTACCTCAGATATTTATTAGCTAGTTTTTTTTACTAATTATTACCAATATTATTACGAGTTGAAGAAACATTTTTTAGCACTTAAGAGAAGAAACTATTTCTAAAATTTTGTTGTTTCCAACTACACTGGTAATGATAAACCAATGAAAAACCAGAACTGGTTAAGCAGGTACTTTGGAATGCCAGTTACAAATCCTTTCCTTCCATGAAGCACTGCTGTGGATGGGAGGTAAAGGGCCAAACCTGGAGTTGATAGAGACCAGAGTTTTCTCCTTACCTCCGACACTTCCTTTATGACCTTGGGAAAGTCACTTAATTTTTCTTAGCCTCAGTTTCCTCCTCTGGCTTCTGATATCCCTTCCCACTCTAAACCAGTGACTCCATGATCCTATGATTATCTGAGCTTCAGTTTCCTCATCTGAAAAATGGGCATAATAATACCTTACTGGGACCAAGGCAGCTGTCAAAATGGCGGAAGTGGGTGATGGGATGGGATGGGAAAGCAAGGCATGATCAGGTCTGGGGCAAGCTCAGAATAGTAAGTTTACATTTCCTCTTACTGGAGAAACCAGAAAACAGGAGTATGGCCAGAATCTTGGCATCAGGATCTTCTATTCCTGCTATCTTGCCTTCTGCCATGCTTTAAGCATTGTATTTTAGAGTATGCAATATTTTATTTTTCTGTAATTCCAGAACTTGGGATCTCATCAATGTGAATCCCTCCCTCCCTTAGCTCAGGTGATAACTTGTCTATACCTTCTCATCTTATCCTTGTCTCTGTGTAGACCCTGCCACATTCCTGGGGTGCTAGTGCAGCACGTGGGTCATCCAACTCTTATCCTTTGCCTTCGATGCCTGAGCAATCTATACCTCCCATTCCTCCCTTTTCAAGATACTTGAAACCCTTTTTTAAAATTTTACATATTTTTAATTCAGTTAATTAATTCAGTTAGACATTTTCTTTTTTTCCCACTGCTTCAAGACAATCTTTTTTATTTTTTCTTAAGTTTTGGAAATTTTTATTTAATTAATTAATTTAGAATATTTTTCCATGGTGCCAAGATTCATGTTCTTTCCCTCTCCTCCTCCCATCCCCCTCCCACAGCCAATGAGCAAATTCCTCTGGGTTTTACATGTGTCATCCACTGTCTAAGAACTACCAAAGAGCATTTCCAAATTTCAGGCATTCCTGGTGTTTGATCAGCTAGCCATCTAGTCTTCCCTTTCAGTGTTCTCACACACAACAGAGAATGTCCTTTCTACTAACTTTTCATCGATCCAAAGTTTAGATTTTTTTTTAATTTTAAATATTTTTTTTTCTCATTCAGTCATGTCTGACTCCTTGTGACCCCATTGAGGTTTTTCTTGGCAAAGATCCTAGAGTGGTTCGCCGTTTCATTCACCAGCCCATTTTATAGAAGAGGAAACTAAGGCAAATGGTTAAGTGACTTGCCCAGGGTTACACAGCTAGTAAATTCTGAGGCCAGATTTGAACATAGAAAGATGAGTCTTTCTTACTCTCAGCCTGAGAACTCTAGCTACTATGCCACCTAAGCTGCCCATTTTTTTTGTTTTTACATCATCTTTATTTTTTTAATTTAACTTAAAATTTTTTTAATTACATGTAGAAACAGTTTTTGCCAGTCGTTTTCTAACATTATGAGATTGAGATTCTCTCTCCCTTCCTCTATGCAAAGTGATAAATAATTGGATATAGATTATATCATTGCTTTCGTGGAATACATATTTCCCTACAGAAGGCACATAAAAAACGCATTAAGGAAAGAAAGTGGAAGATTGCATGTTTTAATCTTCAATCAGACCCCAACGGTTCCTTGTTTGGCTATGGAGAACATTTTTTATCATGAGTCTCTTGGGGTCATCATGGAACCTTGTCTTGCTGATAACAGTTTAGTGCTTCACAGTTGGTCATCATACAATATTTCCATTATTGTGTAGTGTTCTCCTCACTTTGCATCAGTTCATATAAGTCTTTTCAGGCTTTTCTGAATTCATCCTGTTTGTCATTTCTTATAGCACTATAGTTTTCCACTTACCACCATATTCCACAACTTGTTCGGCTATTCCCCAATTGATGGGGGATAGTTTCTAATTCTGACTCCCTCGGTTTCTAATTCTTTGCCACTGCAAGAAGCTGCTAAAAATATTTTTGTCCAAGTAAGTTCTTTTCCCCTTTCTCTGATCTCTTGAAGATATGGGCCCAGTAATGATATTTCTCGATCAGGTTTATGTCCTTTGGGCATGGTTCCATATTGCTCTCCAGAATCAATATCAGTTCACAGTTCTACCAATAATGTATGAGTGTCCCAATTTTCCTACATCCCTTCCAACATTTATCATTTTCCTTTATGGTCACATTGGCCAACCTGATAGTTACAAGGTGGTATCTTGGAGTTGTTTTAATTTGCGTCACCTTTATTTTTTAATGTTTTTCTCTCCCCAGCCTTCCGCCATTCCCCACCTCCAGGGAATCATCTCCTGTAATAAAAATTTAAAAAAAAAGAACAACAAATTAAAACTAGCACATCAGCCAAGTATGACAGTAGGTCCTCCTCTTTCCGTGACTCTCCATCTCTTCAATAAGGAATAATTGCATTTTTCTTCTCTCTTCTTCAGGGGCACAGTGCTGTTTAAATGTGTGTGTGTTCTGTCCGTTACATTGTTGTGCTCATTGTGCACATTGCTTTCCTCTTTCCAATTACTAAGTTGCATCAGTTCATGCTTTCTCATGCTCCCCTGAATTCTTCATAATTCATCATTTCTTAAAGTATAATAATATTCCATTAGATTTATTGACCCCAACTTGTTTCTGTTCTCCAGTCTTTCCTTTGTTTCTGATTCTTTCTTAATACTCCCCCAAAAGTACTTTTTAATATTATAAAAGTACTTTTTGGGAGAACATAGATTTGAAGCTGGAAGGGACTCAGAGGCCAAATTCAAATTCCTCTTTTTACAGATGGGGAAACTGAGGCCCATTTACTGAAGATATTCAGTTATTTACTCGGGGGTCACCAATGTGTCAGAGACAAGACTCAAACTCATGTTTTTCTGCCTCTCTCTATTAGACCACATCAGAGGGAGGGGGACAATTGGGAAGAAGTGACAAGTTCATTATTGATTTATTAGTATCTTTATGCCTATTTCTATGACCCTTTCAACAATGACTATTTCTAGCTTTTGTCGTCTTTGCTAGTGATTGGAGTGTGCATCCCTTGGATCCCAGAAGTCTACTAGTCTTCCCCATAGCCTCTGATTTTATTCATTCAGATTCGGGAGGTTCGAGGTTCTGCCATTGTCCGACTTCTAACTCAACAAATAGAAAGGTTCCTAAATACCATGCTGTGTTGGTTGTTTCTTCTTTAACTGTTTTTTTTTTTCGGTGGCGGGATTTATATTTTCTAGATCCCCACGGGATTCAGTGTGGCCGCCAGTGTTCATGTGGGAAATTCTCTGGGAGCGGGGGATGTTAAGCAGGCCAAGATATCTTCAGCTGTTTCTCTGCTGACCACAGGTGCTTAGTGTTGCCTGGCTGTAGAATAACCTCTGTCTGTCTGTCTGTCTGTCTGTCTGTCTGACTCTCGTACTGGTCCCTCCCTAGAATTTTGCTGGAATGACCAGGGAGAAATGCAGTTGGTGACCAGTTGCCCTTTCTCCCTCTGTAGGGCATCAGATGACTTATTTGGACCCTCTTTTTTTCCATAGAAATGTTTGCTGTCACCCTGTGCATCATACTTGCCAGCTGCAAGGATATTGTTGGGTACATTTTCACCAGTGACAAGTGAGTACATTGGCTCCCAACGGCAGGGTTCTTACTCTGAGTCCAGGCGGAAGGGGTGCAGGTCCATCAACTCGGTTTTAGAGAAAATACTTTTATGACAATATAATTGGTTTTCTTTGTAAGTTGATAGATTTTATGCACTTAACAAACATTATTCTGAGGAGTCCATCAGCTTTGCTATGCTGTCAGAAGAGCCCATGACATAAAAAGGGGGGAAACCCCTATACTCTTAGAAATTACTAATTGATTAAAGTCTTTAAAAGTAATTCTTAGAGGGCAAGTGGGTGGCTCATTAGATTGAGAGCCAGGTCCAGAGATGGGAGGCCCTAGGTTCAAATCTGGTCTCAGACACTTCCCAGCTATGTGACCCTGGGCAAGTCACTTGACATAACCCTTATTGCTCTTCTGCCTTGGAACCAATACATAATACTGATTCCAAGAGGGAAGGTAAGGGTTTAAATAAATAAGCAAATAAATAAACAAATAAACAAATAAATAAATAAGTGGATGACTGAATAAATAAATAATTAAATGAGCTGGTAAATGAATGAATGAATGAATGAATAAGCAAATAAATAAATAGATAAATAAATAAATAGATGAACAAATAAATAAATGCTAATGCAAATACCAACAACACTGAAATGGGTTCAAGTCAAGAACACATGTGATACCCAGTGGAATCATGCGTCAGCTATGGGAGAGGTGGGGGGGGGGGAGGAAAAGAAAATGATTTTTGTTTCCAATGAATAATGTTTGGAAATGACCAAATAAAATAATGTTTATTAAAATAAATAAATAAATAACACCTAGAACTGAAACATAAATAAATAAATAAATAAATAAATAGATGAGTAAATGAATAAATAAATGAATGAGAAAAAGTAATTCTTTTTGGCCTCAGACACTTCCTAGCTGTGTGACCCTGGGCACCTTCCCTTACCACTCTTCTACCTTAGAACCAATATGTAATATTGATTCTAAGACCAAAGTTTAGGCTTAAAAAAAAATTTCTTGATACCTTTTGTTTCAACATAACACATATCTTCCCCACAGATGAACAAATGGGCATCTCCTCCTGCCCCTTCAAGTATATTCTTGAAAATGTATTTAAACAAAAACAAACTAAGAATCTGATTGGGACCCACAGAATGTGTCTTCCATTGTTGAGTTGGAATTTCTTAGCATTTACTTGCTGCCTTTTCTAGAGGCTGTGTGATATGGTAGAGAACTCCAGCTTGGGAATCAGGAAGACCTAGTTTCAGTTCCTGCCTCTGACACATCGGTTGTGTACCCCCGAACAAGTCCCAGCACCCCCAAGCAACCCTCAAAGATTACAATGTACAATCACTGGTCTGCATTGACAGAAATTTCTTTGCCAGAAAATCAGATGTCACCCTAACCCTGAGAGCCAAATCAGATCTTTTTGATATTTAGTCTCTCCTGCTCTGCCTCTCCAGAATTCCCCAAACAGTGCCCCTGTGATCTGGAAAATACACATATGATTTTTTTTTTTACTTTCCATAGTTGAGGAGAATTCTGATTTTTTTCTTTTAGAAGATGTTTATAAAACTTTATGATACATTTTGGGTTAACCAGTGGAATTGCGTGTCAGCTACAGGAGGGAGGGGAGGGGAGGGGAAGGGAGGGAAATACCACGAATCTTGTAACCATGGGAAAATATCCTAAATTAATTAATTAAATAAAAATTTCCCCAAAAAAAGGAAGAAAAAAATTTTTTAATTAATTTTGTGTTAAGTATGCATTTCTGAGCTTCTAAATTTTTTCTGTGTCATCTGTTGGCCTTCTTGTGTTGTCTGTAGCTTCCACAAAACTCCCCCAAGATTCCTATTCAATTTCTTGTCCTAACACTATATTGGAACCACGATGAAGAAACTCACCACAATGACTGTATTGAGCATCTGCTTTGTGTTTCATACTGGGCTGGGGGGTTGATTGTTTCAACCAGATCTCTGATTTCATAATCAGAGATATGGGGAACTTCCAGCATGGAAAACCCTCTCCTAGTGCAGATCGGCACCTGCCCTAAAGGTTAGATGGCTTTGCCCAGTTATATAGCCAGGAAAAGGCAGAGGTGGGATTTGAACCCAGCTCAGTTGGTCAGTAAACATGTGCCAGGCACTGTACTAAGTGCCAGAGATTCAGAGAAAGACAACAACAGTCCTTGCTCTCAGGGAGCTCACATTCTTATGGGAGAGAAGGATTAAGAAAGATCTTGTAAATTTGGAGAGTCCTTTCTGTTGAACGATGAAGTCAGAAGCCAGGAAGGAAGTGGAGGCACCTATCACAGAAAGCCTTCTCCAGGCATTTAGCCCCGAAAGGGAAGAATGATACAGGACAACTTCTCAGATCAAGGGACGGCTTTTTGAGGATGAGGAAGACATTGACAGGTTTGGAGGCAGCAGAGAAGCAGCCAGGAGACAGGGAGAAATTGATGATCAGCTCTCTGTGTGTGTGTGTGTGTGTGTGCTCTTGTCACACTGCCTCTCACTTGTCTTAGAAACGGGAATAAAATTGCGCGTGGGCTATGGGAGACGTGGTGGGAGGGGGGGAGGGAAGAAAAGAAAATGATCTTTGTTTCCAATGAACAATGTTTGGAAATGACCAAATAAAAATAAAAAAAAAGAAACGGGAATAAATCCCTCAACAAGATTATACTCTGGGATTCAAACGAGATACAATTTATTCACAAGTAAGTGAATACAAAGTTTTCTTTGCTATAAAAGGAGGCTCACTGGGTGGACCCACTGGAGGTACTATTTGTGAGAGGCAGAAGAGGAGGTGGGATGTTAAATTAGCAAAGGACATTGTATTTTAATAAAAATCTAAGATTTTGAAGTTTGTTTTTCTTCCCTCTCTCCCAAAAGTTTAACTTTCTTCCATATTTTTTCCCTTTATATATTTTTTGTTTTGTTTTTTGTTTGTTTTGTTTTTGAATTCTTTTAATTACCGACTCATACACCCCCATAACTCAACAATGCATCCTTAGCTGAACTGGATGGTTTTTTAACACCCACTTCAGGAGGGGATTGTACCAGTGCTGGCCCTTCCCTTGGAGAGGAGGGTTCTCACTAAGCCCTGTGCTCTTTGCTTTCCTGACAGAGACATCATCACCCTGGTCTCCAAGGTCATTCCCATCTATGCCTGCTCCCATCTCTTTGATGGCTTTGCTGTGAGTATGACATAGAATCCTCCTGAACTTTGTGTGTGTCTGTGCGTGTGTGTGCACGTGTGTGCGCGCACGCGTGTGTGTGTGTGTGTGTGTGTGCGTTATCCTCTTCCTGATTGCATCAAGTTGAGGAGAAGGGTTAGGAGAAACCACCATGCAGGTTTTCATTCTGGTTAAACCAACAGATGATCTGAATGCAATATTGTGTCTTGAGAAATTTAGGCTTAGAGAATCATACGTCTAGGCTTGGAAGGCACCTCAGAGGCCATCTTGTCCAAGTTGGGTGGTTTGCCCAATAGACTACAGATGATAGAAATATAAGTCTAGAATTAGAAGGGACCCCAGAAGCCATTGGGGCCAAGTTAAGTGGCTTGCCCAGTAGGCCATAGATCACAGAATCCAGGAACCTCAGAGGCCATCTTGTCCAAGTTGGGCAGTTTGCCCAACAGACTAAAGAGCATAGGATTATAAGTCTAGAATTAGAAGGGACCCCAGAAGCCATTGGGGCCAAGTTAAGTAGCTTGCCCAGTAGATCATAACTCACAGAATCCAGGAACCTCAGAGGCCATCTTGTCCAAGTTGGGCAGTTTGTGAACAGACTAAAGAGCATAGGATTATAAGTCTAGAATTAGAAGGGACCCCAGAAGCCATTGGGGCCAACCACTTCATCTTATAGTTGGGGAAACAAGCCCAATGAAATAGGTTAAGTGACTTGCTTAGGGTCACATGATTAGTAAGCATCAGAAGCATGATGTAAACAGATCTTAATGAGTCTGAGATTGGCTCCTTATCCATTAAACCCCCCCTGTTTTTCACATATTTATAGAAAACAATATTTAAAAGTATCCTTCTGCCCCATTCATAAAATGCCCCTTTTCAGCTGTTTGGCTGCTTTCCCTTCCCTTCCTCCTAACTCTGAGGCTGGATCATTTTTAAGGTCTTGCCAATGCTAATGAGCTATGACTCCTTTTTTCCCCCCTCCCAATGAAGGAATTACCATCTTGTTGCCTATCAATACCAGATACATAATTTATAGTATTTGAGTATTGCCTGGGGCACTGAGAGGGTAACTGATTTGCCCAGGGTCACACAGCCAGTATGGGTCAGGGGGCAGGATTTGAACTTGGGTCATGCTGACTCTAAAGCTAGTTCTCTGAGCTATGATTGCTCTCTATGATTCTCATTCTCTGATTAAAAGTAACACAGGCAGCATGGTAGAGTGGATAGGGAGTTGGTCTCAAAGCCAGGAAGACTTGGGCTCCAGGCCCACCTCTGATCCATCTTGTCTGTGTGATGATAGGCAAGCTATTTGACCTCTTGGGGGCTTTGCCGCTCTCTAAGATGGAAAGTGGCAGAAAAGGTGGCCATTGGTGGGGGATTTTCCTCCTGTGAGAATCCCCCTTCTCAATAAATGACAGGGCCAGTCCCTATCCCAGAACATGCCAATCACAAATAGTATTTGCTAAAATAATGTTCTGCCCAACAGTGTACATGCGGTGGGATTTTAAGAGGATCAGGAAATCAGAAGATTGGGGCCATCTTGAATGCTATTGGCTATTATGTCATTGGTCTCCCCATTGGAATCTCGCTGATGTTTGCGGCTGACCTGGGGGTGATAGGTAAGTGAAAACTTCCTGAGCCTCAGAACCATCATGATGTGTGAGTAATAAAATATCAGCAAAGGGATGATGGCAACTCAAGGACAATAGTTGGGGGGAAAGTGAATTATCCAAAGAATTTTGCCAAGAGCTAGCATTTATTTGCAGAGCACTTTACAAATTCTGTCCTCACAACAACCCTGAGAGGAAGGTTATTCATTTTTTTATAGATGAGGAAACGGAGTCAAACAGAATTAAGTGACTTGCTCAGGGTCACCCAGCTCATACATGCCTGTGACTGGATCTGAACTCAAGTCTTCCTGTCTCCAAGACCAAGGCTTTGTCTACCAAACCATCTAGCTATCTCTAGATGAGATGGTTATAAATAACATCTTCACAGAGATGAGGGACTTTAGGTGTGGAATACTGCCATAATGCTTTGAGATAGATAATATAAGTATTTCCCAGGGCACCTAAGTAGTCCTATAGCACACAGAGTGCTGGGTTTTAAGTCAAGAAGACCCGAGTTAAAATGTGGCCTCAGACACTTACTAGCTGTGTGACCTTGGACAAGTCACTTCTGTTTGGCTCATTTTGCTCAGTTGTAAAATATGGATAATAATAGCACTTACATCCCAGGGTTATTGTGAGAATCAAATGAGATAATTCTTGTAAAGTGCTTAGCGCACTGCCTGGCAGAGTAGGTACATAATAAGTGTGCGTTCTTCTTACTTTTGTTATTATTATTACCTTCCTCATTTCAACATTTTACAAAAACTGAGGCTTAGTGAAATGAAGTGACCCATCTTCAAATTACCCAGCCTAAGTGTTGGAGGCAAGATTCAAACCCTGAACTCCTGATGCCAAGCCCTCTGCTCTTTTCTTCCCTCCTAATACATCCTTCCACATTGGGTCTATTATGGAAACAATTTCCTCCAGCTTTTGAATTTCAGCTCTAGAAATTTCCAAATTTTTATCTGATTATATGCATTTTGAGGGCTTCTAAAGGAAACTAAGAGAGCATTGTCAGCTTCCATCAGGAACAAGAAAAAATTCTTGTTTGCCTGGAGAATTGTGAGATTGTCGCCAGCATTATAATGAAGTCAGTTCATTCAAGGGGATCAGGTACTCTACTGGGCCCTCCGAAGACTTGGACAAAAAACCCAAAACCTTCCCTGCCCTCAAGCTGCTTACAGTCTACTCAAGGGAAAGGAATAGGGAAGGAGAAACATAATATTCACAGACAAGTAAATACAAACCACAAAAAATACAAGAAAATTCTCAATATCAGACCAGTGGCTACTGCTGGGGCAAATTGGTTTGCTGTTGTTGTTGTTTCTTTCATTTTTATTTATGCCTTTGGTTTTTATATCACATTCACTTTTATTTCTGAAAAAAAAAAAAACTGTACCCTCCTCCCTGGTAGTGAACCTTCCCTTCTAACAAAAAATATTTTTAAAAAAATGAAATGTCAGGGCAGTGTGACTAGAGTCAGGTTTGGAGATGGGAGGTCTTGGGTTCAAATATGGCTTTAGACACATTCTAGCTGTGGGACCCTGGGCAAGTCACTTAATCAATCCTCATTGCCTAACCATTACTGCCCTTTTACCTTGGAACCAAAACTTAGCATCAATTCTAAGCTAGAAGGTAAGGGTTTAAATTTTTTTTTAAAGAGTGAAATGTCCTAACAATTAGAGATATCCAGGAGTCAAATAAGCTATCTTGGGTGGTAGTGAGCTCCCTGTTACTGGAAGTACTAGTTGGTTTCTTATAGAAAAGATTCTTATATGAGAGGAGACTGTGTGATAGGAAGAACAATGAATTAAGGGTCAAGGTATCTGAGTACAGATTCCATTTCTGCTGGTTATTGCCTTGGCAACTTTGCTAATTTTTGCTGAATCTCACTGGGCCTCGATTTCCTCATCTGTAAAATAAGAAAGTTTGGTTATATGATCTCTGAGGTCCCTTCTAGCTCTCATTGCTTCTTAGCAGCCTCCCTATACTAGCTAGCTGCCCCCCTAATTCTGTGACTAATGGTATTGGTCTCCATTTTGAAATGGCAATGGACAGCTTGAGTTAGTCAGTCAACAAATATTTATTAAACACCTACTATGTGCCAAGCACTGTACTAAATGCTTGAGGATACAAAGAAAGACAAAACAGTCCCTGATCTCAAAGATCTCCCAGCTGATGTGGAAAATAATCAAGAGTGGGTACAGGGAGACTTTGAGAACATTCCTGGGATTGGGTGGGAGTTGGCCCAGAGCTAATTAAAAATATTGGGAGAAACATCCCTGGATGGCTTCTTTTCCTAAAATAATAGCTCTGGAGAGCACAGACTTGTCACAGATAAGGCTGTATGAGGGTGGTGAGGATGATAAAGAGGGCACAATTCCATTTCCGAGCAAATGAGCTGATAGAGACGTAGCTTGTGTTTATTCATTAGTACTCAGTTACACCCCAGAACCCAGGAAAGAACATTTGATATCCAGAATCAACTTCCAGTCCACTTGGGCCCGTTCTCTCCTGTAGATGTTCTCAGCTTCAATAATATTTTCACGAAAGCCTATGAGTTGTTCAAATAGCGAAGGAGCCAACCCAAAGGAAGGTCAGATCACAGAATGTCAAGGCAGGGGCAGGATGAGGCAGGGCAGGACTCAAGAATTATAGACGGGAAGGGACCCTAGTCCAACCCCCAACATTTTACACATGAGCGAACTAAGATCCAGAGAGGCGAAAGGAGGCGGTCTGGAGGCCGTATTTCAATTTAGAGGCTCCTGATTTCTCAGGGGTCCCAGGAAGGTAGAAGCTGCAGAATGGGCTCCCTCAGGAGGTCTTCAAGCAAGGGGCTGGATCCCCACTAGCCAGATTCTAATTTGGGTCTGGTTTGGACTAGGTGACTTTAGAGGTCCCTTCCAACCCTGAGAATCTCTGACAAGATGTAGCTGAGGACCAGATAGTGAAGAGCCTTGAATGCCAGACTAAATAGCCTTTACATTTGGTAAGCCATGAGAATGTCTCTAGGTTTTATAGACAAGGCAACGACATAGGACGATTGCTTGGCAAAGGAGTGAAAGGTGGACTGGACTCTTTTTCTGTATTGTATTGCATCAAAAAAGATTTCATCCTGGTTATATACAGAAAAGAGTAAGGCTAAAACCTCCAAAATATTTCAACTGGAAATGCTTCGTGTTGCCAAGATCTCACCTTAACATAGAAACATCCAGCAGCTTACCATTCTGACATTAAAAAATATCTCATTTGATCCTCACAACCACCCTGGAAGGTCAGTGCTTTGAGAGGGGGTGAGGTAGATAGATAGATGGATAGATAAAGAGAGAGATAGGGAGAAAGAGAGAGAAATCTACGCAGAGAGAGGTAGATAGATAGATAGATAGATAGATAGATAGATAGATAGATAGATAGATAGATAGATAGATAGACAGACAGATAGATGGATAGATAGATAGATAGATAGATAGATAGATAGATAGATAGATAGATAGATAGATAGATAGATAGATAGATAGACAGACAGACAGACGGACAGATAGATAGATAGATAGATAGATAGATAGATAGATAGATAGATAGATCGGAAGATGGATGGATGGATAGATAGATAGATTGGAAGATGGATGGATGGATGGATAGATAGATAGATAGATAGATAGATAGATAGATAGATAGATAGATGGATGGATGGATAGATAGATGGATGGATGGATAGATAAAGAGAGAGATAGGGAGAAAGAGAGAGAAATCTACGCAGAGAGAGGTAGATAGAGATAGATAGATAGATAGATAGATAGATAGATAGATAGATAGATAGATAGATAGATAGATAGATAGGGAGAGAGAAAAGGGGGAGAGGGAGAGAGAGTGTGAGAGGGAGGGAGGAAGGTGGATAGATAAAGAGAGATATAGGGAGAAGGAGAAGGTATATAGAGAAATAGAGAAAGTTATATATATAGAGAGAGAGAGACTAAGACAGAGAGACAGAGAGAGAGGAGAGAAGAGAGGGAGAGAGAGAGACAGAGAGAAGAGAGGGAGAGAGACAGAGAGAGACAGAGACAGAGAGAGACAGAGGAGGGAGGGATAGAGGGAAGGAGAGAGAGAGGAACAGAGGAGAGGGAGAGAGACAGACAGAGAGGGAGAGGGAGAGAGAGACAGAGATGAAGACAGAGACAGAGAGGGCTTAGAGAGAGGAAGAGGGAGAGAGAGAGAGAAGAGAGGAGAGGGGGAGAGGGAGGGAAGAAGGTAGATAAAGAGAGATACAGGGAGAAGGAAAGAAAGAAAGGTAGAGCGGGGTACATAGGTAAAGAGAGAGAGATGGGGGAGAGAGGGAGAGAGATAGAGAAAGAGTGATATAGGGAGAGAGATACAGGGAGAGGGAGAGAGAGAAAGGTAGAGATAGATAAAAAGAGAAATATAGGGTGAGAGAGAGGGAGAGAGAGAGAGAAATACAGGGAGAGGGAGAGAGAGAAAGGTATAGAGATGGGGAAGAGAGAATTAGAAAAAGAGATTTAGGGAGACTGAGAGAGGTAGAGAAAGAGGGATATAGGGAAAGAAAGAAAGGGAGATAGAGATAGGGAGAGAGAGATATGGAGAAAGAAAGAAAGTGTTAGAGGGAGAGGGAGAAAGTAGAGAGAGAAAGGTAGATAAGAGAGAGAAAGAGAACTATAGGGAGGAGAGAGAGAGAGATAAATATAGGAAAAGAGAGAAAGAGGAACCTAAAAAGAGATGGGGGAGAGAGGTAGCTAGAGAAAGAGAAAGAGAGGGGTAGATAGAAATAGGGAGGTAGACAGATGCACATATATACATGTGTAGTCCTGCATATATGCATGGTTGCTTTATGTATATATAGTATACATTTGCACACATGGTTACTGTCCTCTGTACTCAGAGAAGCCAGAATGACGTCACTATGCCAGGGTCAGTATACGCTGTGTCTAACTATGGCTGAACAGACCAACATGACATTGGAAGGCTCCACCCCAGACCAGGCACGAATAGGCTGCATCAACGTCAGGGATGGAGATTTCTCTCGATTTCCGGCTGCACTCCTGCGTGGCTCGTGGAGCACACCCAGCCCCTTCTTTAGCGGGTCACGCCGTGCTGGCGGTCCATCCTGTGCCGCTGTCTCCCCCGTCTCACAATCGACACCGAAGTTCTTCCAAGAGACCCTGAGCATGTGCTGGCATCGCTTCTTGTGGCCTCTGCATGAGAGCTTGCCTTGTATGATTTCCCCGTAAAGGAGCCTTTTAAGCAAACGAACGTTCGCTGTTCGGACAGTGTGGCCGGCCCATCTGAGGAGTGTGGCCTGCAGGTACGTGAATGCCCGGCAGGTCAACTCGAGAAAGGACTGCCGCAGTACCTGCCAGGCGATTTTCCGAACCTTCTGAGACAATTCGAGCCAAAGTGATTGCATTTCTTGACACGGCCCTGGTAGAGATTGTCCAGGCTTCACCGGCGCACACAATGAGGTCAGCCCTAGGTCTGAAGGTCTGAGGACCTTCGTGTGTCCATACACAAACATATACATATAGGCGTGTGTGTGTGTGTATGAATATGTTGTCTGAGTGTGCGTGTGTGTAGTCACGTGTTCTTAACTCGAAGGTGGAGGTGTTGTGGCTCTCCATTGTAGAGAGGAAATCAAAGTTGAGCGAGTGCAAGTGGGGCGCCCAGCTAAAGAGGGTCTAAAGGATGCAGAGCCAGCTCTTCCTCTGAGCCAGCACGCTACCCGTAGGTAGATCAGCAAAGACTTTCAAGGTGATTTGCTTCTGCCTCTCCCATTTTCTAGATCAGGAAGGTGTGGTCTAAAAGGATACGGTGATTGACCAGCCTCTGCTTTGACCCTTAGATAAGACCACAGCCTGGACTTCTGCTCTGGGGCTCCTGAGATGCTATTATTGTCTCTATTTGAGAGACATGACTTGCCCAGGCTCATAGAATTAGTAAATGCTTAAGGTGAGACTTGCACAGATCTCCCCAACTCCAGTCTAGCAACCCCATCCCCTGGTTTCTATTTGTAAACTTAAGAAATTTGTAGAAAGTGTCATTTATCCATATAGCCTATTTCTTCCTAAAATCCTAAAGATCAACCAGCAAGCATTTATTAAGTGCCTGCCACACTTTAGGGACTGCTAGATAGCGCAATGGATGGAGTCAGGAAGACCCGAGTTCAAATGTGGTCTCGGACACTCCTAGTTGTGTGATCCTGGACAAGTCACTTCACTCTGCTTGCCTCAGTTTCTTTCTTTGTCAAATGAGCTGGAAAAGGACATGGCCAACCACTCCAGTATCTCTGCCTAGGAAACCCCAAATTCTCTTTGCCTTTGTTTCCTCCTCTGTCAAATGAACTGGAAAAGGAAATGGCCAATCACTCCAGTATCTCTGCCTAGAAAACCCCAAATTCTCTTTGCCTCAGTTTCCTCCTCTGTCTAGTGAACTGGAAAAGGAAATGGCCAACCACTCCAGTATCTCTGCCTAGGAAATCCCAAATTCTCTTTGCCTCAGTTTCCTCCTCTGTCAAGTGAACTGGAAAAGGAAATGGCCAACCACTCCAGTATCTCTGCCTAGAAAACCCCAGATTCTCTTTGCCTCAGTTTCCTCCTCTGTCAAGTGAACTGGAAAAGGAAATGGCCAACCACTCCAGTATCTCTGCCTAGGAAACCCCAAATTCTCTTTGCCTTTGTTTCCTCCTCTGTCAAATGAATTGGAAAAGGAAATGGCCAACCACTCCAGTATCTCTGCCTAGAAAACCCCAGATTCTCTTTGCCTCAGTTTCCTCTTCTATCAAATGAGCTGGAGAAGAAAATGGAGAACTGTTCCATGATCTTTGCCCAGAAACCCCCAAATGAGTCTGACATAGAGTCAATCAGACCCAACTGGAAATGTTTATGGTTATAAACATTCTAGAAATGGCCTTAGATGACAAGAGGCTTCAGAGGTAAAGGATGGGGATAATCACACAGCTCTGAGGGACTCCACAATTTGGGACTGATTTAAGAAGCCAGAGCCTGAGATTGGATGTCGTTCTGGAAGAAGTCCCACTAGCCAGTTGTGGCTCCTCTTACTTGGGCATCAGGCCATCACTTGATCTCTTCTCCCCTTGTTATGAAAATAGAGCAGTAGCCAGTTCTCCTTGTTGGAATAGTTTAGCCTGAGAAACATTGTTCTTCCCTGGCCCGGCACCTTCTTTCGTCTGCTGTCAGTAGCCTTTGGCAGACAGCATGGCCCGCAAGGCCAAAAATGTCTCTGTGTTTGCTGAAACTGGAGAGTGTCCCAGCCCCAGGCCTGGGTCCTTCTTGGCTTCCCCTAAGGTAAGCAGGAGTGATGTCCCACCCAATAACTAAGCACTCCTTTGGGGTGTCTTCTCTCTCATACTTTTTACCTCCTATTTTGTGTTATAATTGATAAAGAGGATGAAGGCAATGATAGTTGGCATTTATAAATATTCTCATTTGATCCCTGCAGCAACTCTGTTAGATATGTGTTATTGTCCCCATTTCACAAATGAGGAAAACAAGTAGACAGAGGTAAAGTGACTTGCCCAGGGTCACACAGCTAATAGATATCTGAGACTGAACTTGAACTCAGGCTTTCCTGACTCCCAGCCCAGCATTCTGTCCACTAAGCCATCCCTCTTTCTTGTTGGTCCATGTCTTGTATCCCTTACTAAACTATAGTGAATGAGTGAAGAGTTTACTACATGCCAGTCTAGATGCTAGGGATCAAAAAATGAGACAGTCCTTGCCTTCAAGGAGATTCTATTCTTCATCACCACTGGCAACAAATGCTGATCTACTGCTGCCAACTGTCTGGTGGAGGACCCTTTCCACCCCAGGCTATCAGTCCTGCTTTTATTTATTTGTTTGTTTATTTATTTAGTTGTTTTTTTTTAACCCTCACCTTCTGTCTTGGAATCAATATTGTGTATTGGTTCCAAGGCAGAAGAGTGGTAAGGGCTAGGCAATGGGGGTCAAGTGACTTGCCCAGGGTCACACAGCTAGGAAGTATCTGAGGCCAGATTTGAACCTAGGACCTCCCATCTCTAGGTCTGGCTCTCAATCCACTGAACTACCCAGCTGCCCCCCAGTCCTGCTTTTAGCTCAGCCCTCACAGCCGCCATCCTAGAAAGGAAGTCCTCGAGAGAGAGAGAGAGAGAGAGAGAGAGGGCTACCCATCCCACCCACTGCCACCCACACAGCAGGTAGGCCAGCCTAGCTAAGGCAGCAGGGTACCCCAGGGGAGAGACAGGACACAGCATAGACTAGGAGAGCCAATCCACCACCACCCCCTTGACCACTATCTCTCCGCAGCCGGATGGAAACAGCTGAGGACAGAACCCAAGAGTCTTGGGAATGGATCTGCTTCTAGCCCAGTGTCTACAGCCATCATCCCAGGAAACAGTCCCTGTAGATAGGCAGCCCAGTCACTGCTCCTAAAGTCCCAGAAAAGAAAATTCTCATCACCAAAGCCCTTGGCTTTGTCATCAGAAATGAATAAAATCCATTGGTGGAAATGACATTTAAAAAGAGGCACCAGGGCAGCTATGTGGCTCAGTAGAGAGTGACTAGAAGTCCTGGGTTCAAAACTGACCTCAAGACACTTCCCAGCTGTGTGACCCTGGGCAAGTCACTTAACCCCCACAGCCTAGCCCTTACTGCTCTTCTATCTTGGAACCAAAATGTAGTATCAAAAGTAAAGAGTTTCAAAACAAACCAAAAAAAGAGGCATCTTCTTTGTTCTTGCCCCTAAAGGACTCTGGGACTTTTTCTGGTTTGCAACTGAAATCCTCCGTGGTGGTTCTCCCCCATTAGAACATGGATTCCTAGAGGGCAGGGATGCCTTCCTTTCTTATAAGAGTCCCAGGCTGAGCACAGGGCTTTGCCTCTAGAGGGCATTTAATAAGTGCATTATTCATGTGTTCATTCCTTCAGAAAGGGGACAACAACATAAATGGGCAATGGGTAAAGGTCTGGAAGGTCACAAAGAGATGATCTTTCAGTGGTTAGTTGTCATGGCCTTTCCAGAAGGAACAAATAGTGTTGATTTAATTATTGTCCTTGAGGAAGAGGTGGGAAGTGGGAAGAATGAGGCAAGGACAAGGCTGCGTCCAGACGATTAGACGTCACTAGATGATGCTCCAGATCTCAGTGGATTAACTTCCCCAGAAAAAATGGGGTTTAGTTTCTGGGCGTCCATTCCAGAAGAGGTGGCTTCTTCCTTGTAGGGAGGATCAGGGCCCCAGTGAGAGGGCAGAAGGCAAGGTACACCCCCCTCCCTTGGAGTAAGGTTGAACTTGACCTCTGGAAGACATGCCTTAGACACTTTGCCTCTATGGAACCCCAGGCACATTGATGAGGCTTTTTAAGCCTCAGTTTCCTCATTTGTAAGATGAAGAGAATTAAAACGTCTACTTCCCAGGGTTGTTGCAAAGATCCGTTGAAATACCATTGATGAAGCCTTTCCCAACCTTCAAGTCTTTCATAAATGTTAGCTATGGGTGTAGGTCAACAGCTAAATACAATAAGCTCCCAAAGGGGAAGGATTCTTCTCAGCCTGGTGCCAGGCTTTACTGGCCACTGACGAAGGTAAACTGAATCGTTGACTTGAACCCTCCTAGTAGATTTAGAGCTGGAAATGACCTTTGAGGCATTTTAGTCCAACTTCTCCAGGGGTGGAAATCAAGACCAGAGACTCTAAATGACTTGCCCAAGTTCATAGTTATCCTAAGTAGCAGAGTCAGGATTTGAACCCATTTCTCTTAACTCAAAATCTGGTGCTCTCCACACTGCACCATGATCCCTCACCCACTAACTTGTTCCTCAAGTAGGTAGCCACCCGCCATTATTCCTAGGACCATTGAACCAAGAGGTGAGCAGGTTTTGCATCACGAGAGGTACTTTTGCTCATTGCTAATGTTCCCTTCTAGGTCTCTGGTCAGGCATAATCATCTGTTCCATCTTGCAAGCCGCCTGCTTTCTGGGCTTCATCTTACGCCTGAACTGGGAAAAAGCCAGTGAAGAGGTAAAGCTGCTCATGCTTCCTTCCCACAAGCGCTTCCCGTGGAGAATGTCAACAGGGCTGCGTTCCTCTGTCTCGCCCCTCTTCTGGAAGGCCCCTCGGGGACTGTTCCAGTGTTCATTGGCATGGAGGCTGCGGTGGAAAGCCAGATGGACAGCTTAGGGCCCGTCCCTCCTTTGCCCATCCACTGACCAGAAAAACACAGGCTGGGCGTCCATCCACCAGCTGGGGACGGCGGCAGCGGGAAAAGGAGAGTCTTAAGAAGGAGTCAGATTAGAGTTTGGATTTGGGAGGAGGCCCGGCAACTGATCCGCCATTATAGATTGGGAGGCCATTGAACTGTCTGCCAGGGGAGGCAGTGGGATGATTTGCTCAGAGATAGAAAGAGAGGGCGGTCAGCCCTCTGGTATCGGGGCCCGGACTCGATCACTGCCTCAAACCTGCAAAGCTTTGGGCCTCCCTGGGGAAATCACTGACCACCCAGAAGCTAAGGGAAGGCAACTTGGGGGATGGCCTTTCCCTGAGTCCAGGGAAAATCTTCCAGGGAAGTTCATGCTGAGAAGGCTCAGAGATCCGTTTTGACTTTCCTTTTTCAGGCTCGAGTACGGGCTAAGTTAAAGGGAAAAGTGACCAAGGTGAGGAGCCACCAAGATCGGGTCATCTATCAGGGCCCAATTCCATCAGGTATGACTCACCGTCCCTCCCTGCTGAACTGGCCTGGCCAGACCCCGTTGTTTGTGGAACTCCTCTAGCTCTGCTGCAGCGGACTGCCCACCAAGGGGCTGTAACTATTGGTCATGGCAAGGGGTGGGAGGGAAATGAGGAAGTTTCTTACTGTTGTCTTATCGATCCGTCGCGTCAGATTCTTCATAGCCCCTTTTGGGGTTTTCTTGGCAGAGATATTTAAGTGGTTTGTCATTTCCTTCTCTAGCTCATTTTACAAATGAGGAAAGTGAGGCCAACAGCATTTAGGGTTTTCTTAGCAGAGATATTGGAGGGGTTTGCCATTTTCTTCTCCAACTGATTTTACATATGAAGAACTGAGGCAAAAGGGATTAAATGATTTGCCCAGGGTCACCCAGCTGATTAGGATTTGAACTCAGGTCCTCCTCAGTAGTCTATTCTCACCTAGCTGCTCCTGTACTCTATTCACACCTCTAACCACTGAAGCTTCTCAAGTGTTGGATCTTCTTGCCCTCTAGTAGCTTCTGTTCTACTAAGGGGAAAGGACAGTTTCTCTCTCTCTCTCTCTCTCTCTCTCTCTCTCTCTCTCTCTCTCTCTCTCTCTCTCTCTCTCTCTATTTCTCTCTCTCTCTTTCATTCTCTTTCTCCCTCTCTCTCTCTCCCCATATATATGTATGCTATGTTTATAAATATTTATTTATATATCTATACATTTATGTCTATTTTATTATTATATATTATATAATAATATGCTATATTATATAATATATAACTATATATAAATTTATAATACATTATATTAATATAAACCATTACTATAATATTAATATTTTGTATTTTACATACTATATTCATTAATATATCACATTATATTAATACATATAATGTGATATATATTATTTAATGTATATTATATATAATTTATATGTCTATATATTCCTATCTATTTTATTATAATATATACATTATATTAATATATACTATGACTAACTATATTAATATTTTGTATTTTACATAATATGTTCATTAATATATCATATATATGAATATATAATGTGATATATTATTTAATGTATATTATATATTATTTATACATCTATATATTTATATCCATTTTATTATTATATCTATTTATAATACATTATATTAATATATACTATGACTGATTATATTAATATTTTATATTTTACATAATATGTTAATTAATATATCGTATATATGAATATATATAATGTGATATATTATTTAATGTATATTATATATTATTTATACATCTATATATTTATATCTATTTTATTATTATATCTATTTATAATACATTATATTAATATATACTATGACTGACTATATTAATATTTTGTATTTTACATAATCTGTTCATTAATATATCATATTATATTAATACATATAATGTGATATATTATTTAATGTATATTATATATCATTTATATATCTATATATTTATATCTATACATCTACAAATAAACATATAGATATATAAATAAATATGTATAGATATAGCAGACACAAATAAATATTTATAATTAAGTACAAATATAAGGGACAACACCTGCCCTTCCTGAGCACCTCGAGGGAGCAGGACTCTTCAGAATGCAGTCTCTGTATCTGCCATCAGGTGGCACACCAAACTAAAGATGCTTCAGATCTCCTCTTTCCCACACGTGTACAAATGTGGATTGCCTCATTTACTAGTCACTGCTTATTGGTTGTGTGTCCCTGAGTGAGTCATTTAATCTCTGTCTGCCTCATTTTCCCTGTCATCTGTAAAATGGGGAGAATAATAGCACCTGCTTCCCAAAGTCGTTGCGAAGATCCAATGAAATCATGTCTGTAAACTGTAAAGCAATATCTGGCCATCATTCTGTTATCATCGTCATCGTCATTATTGCTATTACCGAGTTCAGTTACAAACAGACTTCTTGGGATTCGCTCCGTTTCCGTTCTTACAACACTTAGGTTCCATCTTGTGTCATTTAATTGAGGATGAAAGGTTGGAGGATTGTTAATAATTTACACGTTTATCAAAATAGTGGAGCCCCGAATGGCAGTAGAAATGCAGAAGAAAACGGGATGGGTCACTTGTTCACTTGGGTATTTGGGGTTTGGCTCTATACAAAAATGAATAATATGGAAATAGGTCTTGAGCGATAACACACGTACAACCCAGTGGAATTGCTTGTCCAGTCTGGGGAGGGAGACAACATGAATCATGTAACCTTGGGAAAAAGTTTAAAAATCCAATTTTTAAAATGGCTGAAGCCCCATTGCATGAAGATTCTTAGCGCCTTCCCAACACTACGTGACTCAAAGGACTTTACACTCACTCTGTAGATAGCTGGGGTTGAAAGTCAAAGACAGATTAGAAAAACTCGCAAACGGTTGGAAACGTTCATTTGAGGGAGATCCAAAAGTTGGGTTTTTTTGTCTTTTTGGAATGGTGTCTGTTTATATGTCATTTGATTAGGTCCCACCCACTCTGCTCACCTCATTTCTTGGCTGATGGACTGGAGCTCTTGGGTACCACAGAAGTGGAATTAGATGCCTCCCTTTTTGCTTTTCAAAGGGAAAGCCACAAAGAGGGAAATCGGGGGCCATCATTATCATGAGTTTGTGCCCTGAGTGCAGTCTCTTGCCTTCCTCTGGCCATACGTACACCAGGACCCCTCTTTCCCTGGATGGTCTGCTCCTAGCCACATGCTTCATAACCCCCTCTCCCCACTTGGAAGAGACAGTGTGGTGTAATGGGAAGAGGGCTGAACTTGTCATGGAGCCTGGATTTGAATTTTAGCTCAGCTCCTTACTCCCTGGGTGACCTTGAACATATCATTAAACCTCTCTGGGACTCAGTTTCCTCATCTGTAAAAGGAGTTGGACTGAGTGGCCTTGAAGATCCTTTCTAGGTCTCGGATGCCTTTTGCAGTGTGGAAGAGAGATTCTTGCAGCCTAGTCACACTAACCACATTCTTTGTCTTGTAGTGGACTCAGAACACCAGGCTGGTGTTTTACTGGGAGATGCAGGCGATGCTGTCCACAAGGAGGAGAGCCAGGCAGAACAGCCAGAGGAGCCCCTTTCTAGGCCCCCTTCCAAAAACAATGCCCAATCTCTGAAAGACTTGGCCCTCCGGAGGGGGCTGGCGCTCCTGGCTGCCATTTTAATCTTGGTGGCTGGTATTTTGGTGAGGCTCTATACAGGAACATAATACACCCATGTCAAAGGACTGATGGAAAATCATTTCCACTCCATATTAAGACCAGTGAAGGATTCAGTGTTAAATCTCCTTCCCTGTTCCCCCAAAGAAGGTAGTAATCAGCCACCAGCCAAGGACAGGCTTCGTGGTGCAGTGGAAAGAACATAGGACCTGGAGTCAGAGGACCTGAATTCAAATCCCTAGCTCAGCCACTCCCTGCTCCACACGGGACATTGAACAACTTGCGTAATGTCTCTCGGGAGACCTCTTGGCCTCAGTTTCCTCATCTGTAAAATGAAGAGGCTGGCCTCCAAGGTCCCTTCCAGTTCTCAATCTGACTCTGCTGTGCCTGTAGATTTCCTTTGAGAATCGGCAGGGCAAGGACCTCCTGCCTGCCTGCTGAAAAGGAGCCAAGCTGGACCCAGGGTCTTGTCCCTTCCTTTTCTCTGAAAGGCTCCTACAAGGGTTAACTCATCCGTCGATGACTCGGAGAAGAACTTTGGTTACCAGCTATGTATTACGCTCTGCTAATGTTGTAGCTCATCATTCGGGTTTTTCTTTTTTAGAAAGCAAAGACCCTGCATTGGGAAGGGCTCGTGGAAATGTTAAAAGTCCATTTTCAAACCCTTCTCTCTCAATAAATTGGTTTTCTCCCTTCGCATTATCGCCGAGTTGTTTGTCCTCAGTAGCTGTGAGGTGGGCTCTGTGAGTAGAGGCACAGTGGGGCAGAAGGGGAAAAACAAACCGGGGGAGCCAGGGAGCGGTTGGTTTCAGGAGAGAAGAACAGTGGCCGGAGGTGAGTTTTGAGCCGGCTTCTGCTAGTGGGAGCCAGACCTGGATCAAGAGGAGAAACATGGCAGAGACCCAAAGACAAGATGGGGAAGGCCAGGTCAGTGTGGTGGGAATGGGAACAGTGAGCTTCCTTGGGAGCAGAAGCCTTAAAAGTGGGAATAGGGGGCAACTGGGTAGCTCAGTGGATTGAGAGCCAGGCCTAGAGATGGGAGGTCCTGGGTTCAAATCAGGCCAAGTTCAAATCTGGGCAAGTCACTTGACCCCCATTGCCTAGCCCTGACCACTCTTCTGCCTTGGAGCCAATACACAGTATTGACTCCAAGACGGAAGGTGAGGGTTTAAAAAAAACAACAAAAAGTGGTAATAATGAGAAATTTGGCAGAGGAGACAAAAGGATTGCAGGAGGAAGAGGGGCTTGAAGGCTGAGCAGTAGCTACACAACCAGAGGAGGGTTACGTTACAGGAAAACCGTGTGCCCAGTGGATTGCTTGTTGGCTCTGGGAGGGGGAGGGAAAGAAAATGAATCATGTAAACGTAGAAAAATATGTAAAATAAAATTTTAAATGAAAAAAAAATTGCAGTAGGATCTCGCCCAAAGAATAGAGATTCGAAACTCAGTTGTGTCCAGAGGTAGGAGAGTAGTTCTTGAGAGAAGAGATTTAAGGTAGTGAAATGGCCAAAGAGCTGATAGAGTCATCTCAGGGATGATGGAGTGGATCAGAGTTTGCGTATTTATGGAGGGTCTGAGGGCTTATCACCTCCCATTCCAGGGAAATCTCCATCTTTTCCCAGAAGATCCAACCCCTGGGCATCTGGGGCATTCCAAGCAGAAAACCTGGGACCACGGGTATGGAGGAGGGTACAAATCCAGGTGGAGGTGTGTTTTGGAGTCTGATACAGTATAAGTGAACTTAAGGGCACTACAAAGGGAATAAGGGGCATGTGCAGGTTTGGAAGGTTCCCCTGGACCGCCAGAGCCTTTAGTGCACGTGTCCCGTGTCCCACCTGCCATCATTTGTCAGCTTAGGAGATTCCCTCCTAGAATGCCCTTATCTAGATGGGAAACAGAGGAAGAGTACAGAACAGGACAAGGATAATGCGGAAGAGTACATCACCACTAGAGGTGATTAGTGATGCCCAGAAGCACCGAGCAATATTGATAGTTTATGACAGTATAAAACTAAGGTCAATAAAGAACAGTACAAGACCATTACGAGTGATTAATAATACAGAGCAATTCAATGATTAATAATATGGATTTTGCAGTTTGTGCTTAACTGGTGAAAAGGACAAGATTTCAGAACACGAGGGTCCTGCTTCTATCACTGTCCACCTCCCGCATCATTCCCTTAAAAACCCAGGAATCTGGAAGCCTGGGAGTAAAGGGTGAAGGTTTCTTCTCAGGCAGAGGTGGGACGTGGCTCTGGCCCTAGTGGAGCCTGTGAAAAGATCAGTGGGCTTGATCTGGAGGGTGGAGAATGCTCACAGGCTGGATGATGGCGGGTGTTGCCATCTGAAATCAAATTGAGTGTATACAAGAAGAAACAAAATTCATGAGAGCATTTAGAAGACATCAACCAAATATCAAGAGGGGAATTATTATTAGCAAAGGGAGGGGGTCTAAAATGGAGGGCAGCCAAGAGCCCCAAGGGGGTCCTGACCCCCCCAGCCTATTTCCTCCAGCCTTGAGAATCTTCTTGTGCCTCACCGATGATGGATTGCAAATGACGTGATCTGTTAACATAAAAACAATACTCTTCTCCAAGGAAGGTGCAAGTCCTTCCTTGTCCTGTGGTTAAAATATTAAGAGCTCAACGTTATAAAAAAAATACAACTGCTTGTAGTGCACTGGCCAGCATTCTCTCCAAATGTGTAATATTTTTACCAGTCCATATTACATTTAAAGATCACAAGAACTTAAAAAATCATCTATGCCAGATGGGTCGAACATGAATGCAGTCAAAATCAAATTAATATGTGAGAGAAAAAAATGAACAAAATACATTATTGGGTTTTTAAAAAATATTAAGAGCCCTACACGTTGGGAGGACCACCTTGGCTAGGGAATCATGCTATATTGTGATATCTCTGAGGCTTCAGATGAGGAGTGGGACAGGAACAAAACTCATAGTTCTATGGATCAGAGAGTGTGAGCATTCAGGGTGAGGATGGGCGGGTGGGGAGGGAACATGGAGCATTCAAGGACTTCACAAGGGGGAAAATATATACCAGGGAACATTGGAAAGGTCACCAGTGATATAGGCTCAATCCACAAAGAAAAAGAAGACCTGAACCAGTGGATGTCCCTGAAGAAAATTCAATGAAGGCTCCAGGAAGTGTGGACATGGCAGAGTCCGGTCTGCTACAGGAAAGATGTAGAATTTGAGACCGAGTGAGGAGAAAGGCTATGGAAAGATGAGCACAGGGGGTTGACTTCTGAGTGTCAGTTTCAGAGGTACCATTCCATGGTTTTCCTCTCTCCAAATCCCAACAGCTCTTCTAGGGAGTCCAGAAGGGTTGAGTCTCTGGCAGTTGCCTGACTCATAGTGGAATGTCACAAGATGATATGGATCCTAGTTTATGCCCGCAAAGTGATCTTGACCCTATGGATTAGAACTGCCCCTCCCTGTTTGCTTAACCTGGCCTTTGCTAGGGAGACTGTGTCTCCAATTGTGCAAGCCACGTATAGGTCAGCAATCTCTCTTAGAAATAAGGGGCATGTGCAGGTTTGGAAGGTTCCCCTGGACCACCAGAGCCTTTAGTGCACGTGTCCCGTGTCCCACCTGCCATCATTTGTCAGCTTAGGAGATTCCCTCCTAGAATGCCCTTATCTAGATGGGAAACAGAGGAAGCGTACAGAACAGGACAAGGATAATGTGGAAGAGTACATCACTTGACAGTTAGGAAAATGGGAAAGAGGAATTTCCTAGAAAATAGGAAAAGAGGAAGAGGAATCTTTCCCATGTAGGGACTATGTGAATGAGAAAAAGTATAACATTAAAGGGAAAATTGTATTGTACATTATACATTTTGATACAAGAGTTCTAAAAATGGACCCTCCAGAATTAGCTCTATGTTTGCTTCTGTACCATTCGGGGCCTTGCAGGGGCTGTCTGAGAGGGTAGCTTTTACAATGCCCAGATATCCTCCAGAAACTCCAAGTGCCTGCTTGTTTGTCTCACTCCATGCTTCCAGGGAGGCAGGAAGCAGCTGTACATTGTCTGTTTCCCAGGCATAGCCAACAGGAGGACAGATTAAAAAATGTTGCTGCCCTCTGTGCCACTCAGAAATATGGGTGCCCAGGATAGACAGAGTCCAGAGGAAGAAAAGAATGAAAAGAAAATGGGAAATTTTCATATTGTATGACTTAACTAGGCACAGAGTAAATGGTTTTGGCAACAGATGGTAGTCAGACCGAATCTTAATAATATAATAATAAATAAATAATAAAAATAAAAACTGCAAGCCAGAGGGTTAGTAGGAAGGCTCTTCAGGGTGTATTAAACTATTATAAACAATACTCAAGGGACTTGACTTGACTTCTTTTTGAAGAAGAATCTAAGATCTTCAATTGGTTCACAGAAGTATGATGGAAGAGGGTCAGCATTATCTGTGGGTAAAAATGGTTTAATATGAGAGAAATGTGTCCAGGAAGGCTGACCTTCTAATCTGACAGCCGTAGAGGGTGACAAGAATGCCCCAGAATGGGCCCTTCCACTTGAGATTAAGCTATCGATGAGCCTTTCCAGGTTTGGGGGTATATTAGATCTCAGGTGGCTGCCCCACTTCTCTCCCTCCTCTAGTTTTGGAAAAACTGTATCTGCATATCCTTGTAGAGCAGTATGTATAGGTAACATCTGATGGGCAAAACTAGTGTGGACATACAACTCTGGGTCCAGAAGAGAATCCAGTGGTCAAAAAGAGTCTCCCATATAAAAGGTAAAAGGGGTTGATCCCGAGTCCAGCCTTGGAAGCTATGAATCCTCCAGAGGCTCACAGAGAGAGCTTGTGTCCAAGCTATCTTAGCATCCTGACATATCTTGGTGAGGATTCGCTTTAAGGTGTGATTCCTTTTTTTTTTTCTTAGAGGATTGGCAATGCCAGGCTGAATGTAGGTGATATTTGATTCTTAGTGCTTTAGCTATTTGTTGTGTGACTTGAGAGGAAAAGCCTGATCCATTTTCACTCCGATGGGAGCCTGGAAGGCCAAATCTATGTGTGATTTCTTTTTAAAGGGGTCTTAGCCACTTCCTGGGACTTCTTAGAATGACTGGGAAAGGCTTTGACCCAGCCAGTGAATGTATCGACAAAAGCCAAAAGAATTTTGTAGCCTCTGCAAGGCGAGAGGAGTGCAAAATCAATTTGCCAGGCTTCACCTGGAAAGGAACCCCTCCTCTGGAGGTGGGGGTTTTAACCCTCCTTTGGGGTTTGCTTATGCACACATAGCACAACACTAGCAAACCCCGAGTTTGATGGTGCTCCCAAGTCCCTTGCCTGTAAACAGAAGTCCTCTTAGATTTGTGAGGGCTTCACAGCCCAAGTGGATGGTCTAGTGTAATCCTGTCACCAGGTTCTATTGGCCTGTGGGTGACAGGAGCCACCTTCCTTCTAGCTCTTCAAATCTTGCATTCACAGCCTTCTCTCTCTCCTCTCTTGTGTACCCAGGCATACAGAAGAGGGCAGGAGTAACAATATCCCTAGCAGCTACCTTCTCTGGTATAATATCAGCCTTTCTGTCCTCCTCTGCCTCTTCCAATTCCCCTTCCTGGTGACTCCTACAACACAAGCCTGCCACCCCCAAAGGAAGTGGAACAGCCTGGAAAAGCTGGAAAGTCTCAGGGCTTCACAGGGGAATTTTTTGCTGTTAATATAGCCCTCTCCCTTTCCAGATCGCTCCATGTGCCTGGATTGCATGAAAGGCATACCTGGGATCATTGTGCACATTAAGTCTCTTCCCATCTGCTAGTTCTAAGGCATGAGTTCGGCTTTCTGGGCAGAGGTGTTTGAGAGAAGCTGTCTAGCTTCTATGATCTCACTAAGACTGACCACTGAATAGCTTGCTTTCCTCACCCCATCTTCTACACAACTTGAACCATCTGCAAACCAGTCATGGTCAGGCTTCTCAAGAGGGGTGTCCTTGAGATCTGGTCTGCCAGAGTAGGTGAGATCAATGAGCTCCTCACAATCATGGAAGAGGTCAGGCTCAGGAAGAGGGAGCAGGGTGGCAGTGTTCAGGGAGTGACACACCTTCAGTGTAAGTTCAGGGGTGGCTAGCAGCAGGGCCTGGCATTTAGTTAATCTTCCACTAACTAACCATCTGTGGCCCTTGATCTCTAAAACACTTTGTACTCCAGGAGATGACCCAAGGTAAGTTTGGCTGCCTCCCCAAACCAGGAGAACTGTGGCAGCTGCTACCCAAAGGCAAGTGGGCTATCCCTGGGCAGCAACAGTGTCTAACTGCTTTGAAAAATAAACCACAGGACATGGGTTAGGTCCCAAAGTCTAAGTGAGGACTCCAAGGGGAAATCCTTTCCTTTCATCCACAAATAGGGAGAAAGGTTTATCTAAATTTGTCAAGGCCAGAGAAGGGGTAGTTATCAGTTTAGATTTAAAGGTGGAAAAGGCTGTTTGTTCAGGATCCCAATATAGAGACTCTCATCTGGCCCTGTAGTGGTCTCATAGTAGGGCTTTGTAATGAGTTCAAATTGTGGAATCCAGATTCTACAAAACCCATCCATTCCCCAAAATGTCTGCAGCTATTTCTTTGTGATTGGTGTGAAGATGAGATTAGTTCTCCCCTGCCCATTTTTAGATTTAATCACTAGAACCGTATACACCCCAATTATTCTTAAGGATGGAGAGGTTTGTGACATAGTAAGTGACATATCAGAATCAACCAACTGTCCTCTGGGCAGTCCTAAGCAAATCTATAGCTACAATTGGTCCAGGTAAAGTGGAAGGAAGGCACAGGAAGTGACAAAAGAAAGGGTCTTCAAAAGTGGCAAGAACTTCCTGTGGCCAGCTCTTTTCGCCTTCAAACTTGGCCCTAGAGGATCTCTGGCTGGGGACCTTGGACTGCTCTTTGATTTTCACTCACGTGGGTGAGTGAAAAAGGCTGACTCCTTTTCCCGGCTTTTCTGGAGCTACTACCCTCCAAAGAGGCCCCTTGTCTCGGAAGAGGCCTCGTGGCTAGAACCCTTGTTTAATTTACCTCTGGGCCCCCTTTGTTGGGGCCTCTGAAGCCCTGCCTGGTTCTGGCTGAGCCGGAGTAATTATCTACTCTTTCTCTGATTTCCTTACTTTTACTCTTTCCCTTGATTTTATAAATAAATTGCTATAAAGTCATCCTGACTTGAGTAATAATTTTGGTGACCACACTCATATATTTAGTCCAACTCTTTAATTTTTAACCCTCACACTGGGTGAGGAATGGAAAGGATAGCTTGCTTCCTGTTGGGGACTAAGGACCGACAGATAGGTGTTAACCCATGGCCAGGGTACTTTACTTGCTACTGAGAGATCTGGGCTTTCTTTAATGAAACCTGGTAGCACCATACCACCAAGCAATGTAAGGTTTTAACAGTGCCTTAGTGGGATGTCTTAAGATCAGGGCTCCAGAGTAAAAGATCATTTACCTACAGAATGATAACACTCTTATTTAAATGATCCTTCAGGTCTTTACTGAGAGCAGTCCCCCCCAAATCCCTGAATTCTTGGGGAAATATAGTCCATGTATATGCTGGGGCAGAGGTTCAGAGGGTGAAGCCCATTCAAAAGCAAAAATAAACTGATAGTCCTGACTGAGAGAAGTGCAAAAGAAAACATCTTGTTGGTCCAGAACAGAGAGCCGGAGAGTGTTACCAAGGATTTAAGCCAGGATGGTGGAAGGATTAGGAACTATGGGATGTACAGGGACACCTGCCTTGTTAACTTCCCCAAGGTCTTGTACCTTCCAATACTCCCCAACTGATTTCTTTATCAGAAGGACTGGTGAATTGCAGGGCAATTGACAAGAAGTTAAAAGCCCATCATGAAGAAATCGGTCAGTCAGGAGCTAGAGACCCCTTCTTTCTTCCAGGTTAATGGGGTATTGCTTCCTGTGGAGACAGTTAAGGGGATCTTTGACTGGCTCCGCGTGGGGGGCTTTCCCAGTGACTCCCATATCCCAGATCTCAAAGACAGGTAAGTCTCAGTCTTCAGAGGGGACATGATTAGGTTTAGAAACGGGGCCAGAAGGGAGGAGCAAAAGCTTAACAGGTGGAAGGGGGGGAAAAGATGTTCCCATTCTGGTCATTATGTCTCTGCCAATTGGCAGAGACAAGCTGGCAGCAAAAGCTGAAACCCCTGTGATGATCTTTGAAAAGTGCCTCAAAACAACAGGAGTCAAAAACCAACAGCAAGATGGTGGGAGGGGGCTCTCCTGCTGAAACAGCATTATGCCTCCACCTAGAAGGGATACAGGCAAAATGGGAGGATTCAAAACTTGGCCTGAGATCCCCATATGCACAGGGGAGAGGCAGTCTCTAAGCAGCTCTGTCCCTACTACTTGATGCTGAGAAGGCTTTGTGGGATCACAGAATTGTGGGAGGACAGAGTAAGTGACCCCGTATCAACAAGGAAACATACCCTCTTACCTCCCACCCTGGGATAGAAAGAGTGGGGGCCTGGCTGAGCCCTGGGTCTCTTTACTCAGTCATAGGACTCAAGCGGGGGAAGCTGAGACACTGGACAGTATTTTGGGCAGTCACGTCCAGTGCTCCTTCTCCCTGTGAGAGAGACAAGGGCCAGGTGGCAATCGCCGTTTGTCACCGTTCTCAGGGCAACTGAGCAACCAATGAGGAAAGCAGGGTGCTGACCCCCCAATCCAGGGGTCAGGAACCCAGGAACAGGGTCCTAGTCTGGACTCCGGGGTGACCCCATTTTGTCTGGAGCTGGTTTCTTACCAGAAGGGTCTTGGTTGGACGTGGCATCTTCAGGGAACAGTGCATGTTCCTTGTAATGGGCAGGAACCTTATGGTCCTCCTCCTCCTCAGCCTGAGCCAAATCTCTGCTGTTAAATCCCTTAGAGGAGGTGGGAGGTGGGAGTTTGGGGTCCAAATCCCAAGGCTTACAGCCTCCTTCTGGTATCAGGAGCTGATTGGTTAATGAAATGCAGATTAAGGAGAATCTCTCCCTCTTGGAACTCAAGATCTCAGTTGATCTATTTCTTCATAACTTCTCCCAGCCTGCTGTGAAATGAAGCAGGATCTTCCTTGACCTTTTGGGTAATTTCCTTCCCTTTCTCATAGTTCAACTGTTTCTTTACGCCCTTCATCACTCCCTCACCCAAACCCTTCAGCATAGGAGGCCTCCTTTCCTGGTCTCTTTCCCTCTGATAGTCCCACCCTGGATCAGAGGTGGGGACTGCAGTACCCCCCCTGGGCGGGGGGGAGGGGGGAAATCTAGGTCCATGGCTGCTGGCTCACTTCCCTTTTGCTGAGCCAAATTTAGCTCCAGAGTTGGATTTCATCACAAAGGAAAGTCCAGGTAAGAAATTTCTCTCCATCAATATAGGTCAGTATCTGTTCTACAGATTTGCCCAGGGTCACATCATCAGCCTATTTCAGAGGTGGGGATGTTTGGGGGGGGGTTAGATGACCCCAAAATAAGTAAGTACAAAGTAATAGAAGTAACAGACAACTAGGTGGCACAATGAATAGAATACCAGGTCTGGAGGTGGGAAGACTCAAGTTCAAATGTAGCCTCAGCAACTTCCTAGCTCTGTGACCCTAGGCAAGTTGTTTAATCTTGTTTGCCTCGGTTTCCTCATCTGTCAAATGAGCTGGAGAAAGAAACCACTCCAGGATATTTGCCAAGAAAATCCCAAATGGGGTCACATAGCTGAACATAACTGAAATGGCTGAACAATGATGACAAAAAACAGAAGACTGACCTCAAAGCCAGAAAGATTTGGGTTCAAATTCCTCTTTGGAGACATATTATTTGTGTGACCCTGGACATATTTCTCCTCTCAGTCCTCTGGGCAGGCCTTTAAGACTTGAAATTACAGAGACAATGGGGACAGTTAGGTAGCTCAGTGGATTGAGAGCTAGGTCTAGAGATGGGTAGACTTGGGTTCAAATCTGACCTCAAACACTTCCCAGCTGTGTGACCTTGGGTCAGTCACTTAACCCCCTTTGCCTAGTCCTTACCACTCTTCTGCCTTGGAACCAATACACAGTACTGATTTTAAGATGGAAGGTGAGGGTTAAAAAAAAAGGTTGCAAGAGGTGATGAGGGCCTGAACTAGGGTAAATCAATTTAACATCTTAAAAGGCTGAGGACCAGAATTCAAAAGAAAATTGCAGCCTGTTTTTTTGGTGGCCATTAACATGAAAATACTTATGTTCTATACCTTAGAATTCCATACAGTGTCTACCTAGTAGAGTTGCAGAACAGCAGAGATCTTCAGTTTTAAAAAATGGTCAAGAACCCTAAACGATCACCCCAGTGCAATTATCAATAATATGGAACTAGGTCTTGATCAGTGACACATGTAAAACACAGTGGAATTGCATGCCAGCTATTGGGGGGGGGGGGAAGAACATGAATCATGTAACCATGGGAAAATATTCTAAATTAATCAATTAAATAAAAATTTTCAATAAAAAAAATGGTCCAGAATCACGACGGGAGGAGCAGCTGGGTGGATCAGTGGATAGAGAGCCAGGCCTAGAGTTGAGAGGTCCTGGGTCCATAATATGACCTCAGGCACTTCCTAGCTGAGTGACCCTGGACAAGTCACTTAACCCCAACTTTCCAGCCCTTACCACTCTTCTGCCTTACAACTGATCCTCCTCATCTAGTCTAAGACAGAAAGTAAAGATTAAAAAAAAAAAAAGAATTATGAGATGAAAGAAAGAAAAAAGTGTATTTATATTAGGGAGCTAAGAAAGACAGAGAACCCCCCAACAAAAGCTCAATCCCTAGAAGCTGACACAGGGCACTGCGTCCCCCACAAGGATATATTTAATGAGTCTCTCCTGGGCCTGTGCAATGGGGGGTTGGGGGCCAGTGCTCTCAACTTTGGGACATGCCAGGCATTCTATGCCTGAGTGTGGACAAGCAGGAGGCTTTTGATTTGGCAATGGAGCCAGAATTGTGAGTGTGCATTTACAAGATTCTCCTGACTTTTCCTCGGAGGCTACATTCAAGGGAAGTAGTTGAAATGCTCTAAACCACAGTCTGCCATGAAAGAAACGTCTTTCTCTTCCCACCTGGGTAGGGGTCTGAGGGTGCCTGACCTGCTATTGCCTCTGTCTCTGCTGCCCCTGTTCTTTCCTGCCTTTAAGTGAAGGAATATTAGAGATGGTGACCACCTGGTGGGCTTTGAAAGGTGGAATGAGTATTGAGTTGGTGGCAGAGACAGCGTGCTCTTCCTTGAGGACAGGAACAAGTGCTTTGTGGCAGTCAGAAGTGGGGTTGACACTCTGTAGCAATTTAAATTTCATTCAGTTCCCATAAACCTAGATTACATCTTTCTTCCTGCACTAGGAGTCCTCTGGTAGAGACAGCCTCGGAGGACCAAGTATGGCCAAATCCCGAGGCCTGATCTCTCTCTCCTGGTAGGTGGGGTCCTTATGCTGCCCTGCATTGGGGATGGGAGAAGAATTGGGGGATGGGGCCGTCCTCTGCCTCTAGGGATGATCACGGGACCCTTCTTGACCCGACTGACTTTTTACGGAGTTGGCTGGCTCTCTTAAGAGGTTATCTGGACTAAGTGGGGCTGGTCCTTCAGCGGGACAATGGCCAAAGTCCTATTATTCCTTAAAACTGAGGGAGGAACTTTCTTGTACCTGCCGGCTGTGAACAGCAGCCCGAGGCTGAGCCCTTTAGGGCTAAGAAGTCCCTTTCGGGGGCGCTGCATTCATGATGAATGTCCCTCAGCTTTGTCCTGCCAGCATCAGGACCGCAAAACCCGGACGAGAGCCAGTGGGCTGCGGGCGAGGCCAACGTGGCCGGCGCTCAGTGGACGCCAAGAAGCGGAAGGACCAGGAAGGCTCCAAGGGCTTTGTTATGATTCGGTATTGGATGGGAGACATAAAGGGGAGCGGAGGTGCAGAGCGAGGCTCGACGGCTGCGGCGGCGCAGAGCGAGGCGCGACTGCACGTGCAGGACGATGTGGGAGCTCGCGCAGCTGGGGCTAGCTGAAGAACTGCCGGGCATGGAGCCCCTGGGCCTAGGGTCCCTGGGGGCAGCCCCCAAACGGCGCTCGCCCAGCCTGCAGTCCCTGCTTGGGGCCTTCCGCGGGACCCGCTGCCTGAAGAGGGTCCGTGGCACGCTGCCCCCCGATGCCTGGCGCGAGGCAGTGGAGCTAGCGCGGATGGCGGGGCCCGTGGTGAGGGGGCCGGGCAGGGACGGCCACCAACCACCGACCACCGAGTGACCCGCGGGAAGGGGCCCAAAAAACAGGTCTGGGGTCTGGGAACCCTTCCAGTCCTGGAGTGAGGAGCCTAGGATTCCGCCGCCTGCCCACAAGCCGGTCCACTCCCTCTTCCAGCCCTCTTACCTCCCACATCCCTCCCCTCCAGCCCTCTTGCCTTCTCCCTTTCCTTTTCCCTTTCCCTTTCCCTTTCCTTTTCCCTTTCCCTTTCCCTTTTCTTTTCCCTTTCCCTTTCCCTTTCCCTTTCCCTTTCCCTTTCCTCCATCCCGCTTGTCTTCCATCTCCTTCCACCTCTCCCCATTGCGCCTCCCATCCCTTCTTCTCACCTGCCATCCTTCTCACTCAGTCCATCCTTAGCCCACTCCTGTACATATCCCTCCCTACCTTTGAGCTATCCAACGGTGCCCCTCTCACATCAGTAAGAGGGCCTGGGGAGCCCCAAGAAGTCCATCGCTCCTACCTTCCAATCCTCATTTGCCTGCTTTCTCTCATTTACCTTCCCATCTCTTCCCTCTCTCCCTCCGTGGGCAAATGAGGACGTCGGGAATTTGGGCCAGTGGAGGTTGTGCATGGGCTCATCCCTCCTCCCACCCCCCAAAAGTTGGCACACGGAGCAGAATCCCCAAGTCAGAATATTCTTTAAGGAAAGTGAAGCAGATTGCTGATGATTGTCAGTCAGGGAAACAGAATGACCCGAGGGATCTCAGAGGGGAAGCTGGGAAGCATCCGAGACTTGAGTCCTTCTGGCACCTGAGCAGGAAAGCTGATGACCAATTCATTCAGAAAGTGGCATTTCCCTCCTTTGGACACACACATCCACGATTCATGTGATCATGGGATTTTTTTTTTTTAATCTTAGAGCTCAAGTACAATCTCCTCATTTTTCAGAGGACTGAACTGTTTTCAGAGATGGGAATTGAGAGTCAGCCAGGCCTTTTAGCTACAGAGCCAATGCCTTTTTGTGAATGCTAGAATGTATTCATGCAAAGCATTCTTGAAGGCTCCCCTCTCAATATTATGTTCCAAGGGGCTTGTTTGAATCCTTAGACCTTAAAAGAATGTTTATATTCAATAAAGTCAGTTCATAGCTGTTATTCCTGCTAACACTTTTCTTAAAAACTCTTACTGCTTGTCTTAGAGTCAGCACTGCGCATTGGTTCCAGGATAGAAGAATGATAAGGGCTAGGCAATGGGAGTTCAGTGACTCACCCAAGGTCACATAGCTAGAAAGTATCTGAGATGAGATTTGAACCCTCAACCTCCTGTCTCAAGACCTGGTTCTCAATCCACTGAGCCACCTAGCTGTCCCCACTACCCTCATTCTTACATTTTTTTAAGGTCTATTCACATGACAATGTGGGAGGAGGGGAAAGAGTGTGAACTCTAGAATATGACTTAACCATTCTCTTTTCTTTGCTTCTTACCTCTGACCCTGTTCTAGTTCCTGGAGCAGATGATGGTTTTTCTCCTCAGTGTCATGAGCTCCATATTTTGTGGACATTTAGGGAAAGTTGAATTGGATGCTGTTACACTTGCTTTGTCCGTATGTATTTTTTTCAACCCAAGTCAGAACACATAAGAGCAAAAGATTTAAAGTAGGAAAGATCCCAATCTGACATGGGGACACTGAGGCTGGAAAAAGGGAAGCGATTTGCCCAAAGTCACACAGGTTAAAGACCACATTGATTTGGACCCAACAATTTTTTAATGTAGAATGACTGGACTAAAGGATTTCCCTTAAAAAAAAATAACAATGCAAACAATATTTGGAAGGAAATTGTTTAAACTATTTAACAAAATGAGTTATTTGAATACTTGAAATGTTATGGGGACTAAATAAGAAACATCTGAGGTCCAGAAAGCTCTGTCACTACCTAGATCAGCAATGGTGAAAATGTGGCACCTGTGCAGAACTGGCATTCAGGGAGCTGCTCCATTCCCCTTCTTCCCAGCACCTGAGGACATTCTTTGCATGCCCCACCCTTCTGTCTAGCTGCCCAAAGCAAGCACTTCCTCCCTCAGCTCAGTCTCATAATGGGGGGTGGGGATGGGGGTGGGCTCACAGACAGCTTGAATTTGCCCTCTGGGCACTCAAACTTGGAAAAGGTTTGCCAGTGCTGACCTAGACCTCTAAGATTGAAATTCAGTTTCAATTTTGTGAATGTGTTTCCTTATCTGCAGTGACTGGGTTGGATTAATTGGCAATTTCTAAGATCCCCTAGAGTTCTCAATTAACTCATTGATTGTTTAGAAAGACTATGCCAAATTCAGGCATTCCATGCCCCATGTGCCACAAACTTTGCGCCTCAGTCTTTGGACTTCAAAGCCACATGAGGATACATCAATAGATGATAATGCACAAAGACAATAGTCATTCTCGGCTTCTGAGAGACTACTACTATAAGACCTGGCAGGACACATGGGACAGTGAGGCTGTAAAGCATATAGAAGTGGGCTTTAGAGTGAAGAGGTTCTGAGTTCAAATCTTGCCTCAGATACTTTCTATCTGTGTGACCCTGGGCAAGTCACTTAACCCTGTTTGCCTCAGTTTTCTCATCTGTCAAATGAGCTGGAGAAGGACATGGAAAACCACTCCAGTATTTTTGCTGAGAAAACCCCAAATAGGGTAACAAAGTCAGCAGAATGTTTACCTGGAACTAGTTAGCAGAATTAATAAATGTATTTAAAAGTAAGGGAGCTTCATTTCTCCATGTCATAGAACATTTTTGATACTTTTTTTTATCTAGTTTACCAATCATTCGTTTGAATTACAGAAGTTTTACTAGTGTAGAGCAATTTAATTCTTTAACTAAGCATGTCTCTCCTTTAGACACAAGGTGAAATTACATTTTTCGGTGGGGTTTTTTGGGGAGGTGATAGGGTAGGAAGGTGGTTCTTGTTGGTATATACACAGAGCTTTGAGGAAAGAGACCCAATGAATGGGTCTCTCCTGTCTCTAGAAAATTAATTCTTCAGTCAGTCCTTTCATCAAGTGCTAACAAATTTCTTTTTTATTCAGTTATTTGATTCAATTTAAGCCCTTCTGTGCTGGCAAGGGAATGTGCTAATGAAGTCTTCTTCAGACATCTTTTTCTATCATAAAATTGTCCCTTTGTAGTAAACGCAGGCATTACATAGGAGATTAAATTAAGTATTTGGGATTAAAAGGAATTTCAGGCTCTATTTAAACTAGAATGTTGAGTAAACCAAGGAAAGAGAACTTTTTTTTTAATTAACAGCCAGTTTATAAACATTCATTATTGTACTTTATGAGAAAAAAAGATGGACCTTGGGAAGATCCTGAAAAAATGATACTGACTTTTTTTTATAATCCAGGGATAAAACAAAAAAAAAAAAAAGAAAAACCTGACCATTCCTCAGTTTGACTTCTGGGAGTGATTTTACCCTTGACTATTTAGGAGAATAATTTCAACCCTGGTTTTCCCATTCAGAATAGAACAGTTAATGAACTCTAAATAGTAGCTAAAAAGAGCAATTTATCTTGGCTGAGTGACCCTGGGCAAGTCACTTAACCCCTATTGCCTCACTTTTCCTTTCTACTTACCAATCCTTTCTCTTAGAACCAATACTTAGTATGGATTCTAAGACAGAAGGTGAAGGTTAGGGAAAAAAAGACAATTTAGCCAAAAGAAACTCATATTTATAAAACCTGCAATGCTATTTCTTCCCCTGCCCTATCACCTTCCTATGTGGTTTTTCCCTGTCCAGCTCTCCTTTTTTTGGTGCTTGTCTTACCCTCATCATATGGAACCAATTTGTCCCATCTTTTACTAGAAGTCTTGCTGGAGTCTTTTTTTTTTTTTAAGCCCTTACCTTCTATGTTAGAATCAATACTATGTATTGGTTCCAAGGCAGAAGAGAGGTAAGGGCTAGGCAATGGGGGTCAAGTGACTTGCCCAGGGTCACCCAGCTAGGAAGTGTCTGATGCCAGATTTAAAACCAGGACCTCCTATCTCCAGACCTGCCTCTCAATCCACTGAGCTATCCAGCTGCCCCCTCCCCTAGTCCTTTTAATTCTACTACATTCCCTATTATTTCCTATTTATCCTGTCTGTAGCTAGTTTGTATAGATTTGTTTGCATGTTGACTTTTTCACTGGATTGTGAGCTCCTTGAGAGCAGGGATTGTCTTGTTTCTTTTTATATCCTCAACATTTACACAGTGTCTAGTGAATGCTTAACAAATAAATATTTATGTAATAGTTGATGTTCCTTGCTCAGAATTAAGGTGTATTGTTTTCTTAGCAAGAAAGACAAGGTTCGACTGCTGCTTTCAAATAGCCACTCATTGAATCTGTCCCTTGATTGTATGTTCACATCTATCCCACTGCATCTTCATATTGACTATGTGTGGAAACATGTTTCCCATTTTTAACGGGTGAGATCCAGCGAGGTGGTGACTTGTACCGGGCCATCAGATTGTTTTTAGTCACGTCTTCTTATTCCTAATCCAGCACTCTTTCCCCCACTTTTACTTTTAAAAAAAAAACAGAAATGAATCTTGTAGCCATGGAAAAATATTCTAAATTAAAGTTTCCAAAATAAAATAAAATAATTTTTAAATTAAAAAAAAAACAGAAATGGAATCTCTGAACCTATAGCCATCTTGGTCCTTGGTTATGAGGGCCACTAGGGGAAGGCTAGCCTAGGGATCAGCATAAACATGTTCCCACTTCTGAAGAATCAGCTCTAAGTATATGTCCTGTTGACATCATCGCCATGTGTGAAACAACTTAGTAGTTTTTATCTCTGCGGTTTATATGGAATTCTAGGGGGTACAGTGGATAGAGCACTGGTTTGGGGGTCAGGAAAACTCATCCTCCTGAGTTCAAATCCAGCCTCAGACATTTAACAACTCTGTGACTCAGGGAAAGTCACTTACCCCTATTTGCCTCAGTTTCCTCACCTGTCAAATGAGCTGGAGACTGAAAAGGCAAATCACTCCAGTAACTTTGGTAAGAAAACCCCAAATTACAAAAGATTACAAAGGTCAGACAGGACTTTATTAGGAATTCAGGAAACATTTATTGAATGGCTGCTTTGTTTAAAACACTCTGATAGGAGCTAGGGATACCTAGAAGAAAATAATAGCCTTTCTCCTCAGGGGACAGTCAGTCTCTTTTAGGGACATAGAACATATAAGTAAAAATGATCCAAAGAAGAAGGAGCCAAGAAGGAATCTAATCCCAGTGAAATCTGAGGGGGAAGCTGGGGAAACTGAGAAGGCTTCACGTAGCACATGGAACCTGAGCTGGGTTTTGAGGGAAGAGGAAGATTCCGACAGGCTAATAGGAGGGAATGAGTGGTAGAGATGGAGGCCGCCCTGTAGGAATCTACGGTTTTCTTGAAATCAATTAAAATAGGGTATATCTTCCAACGTCAAAATTCAGAGTTGATGTAGATGAATCTCTGACCCTTGTAATTGGTAAAATTTTGTTTTTGAATATAAGACCATATTTAAAATCACTTTACAGTATAGGATCACAATTAGATTTATATCTTTTAAATATAATAAATTCTTGAAATTGCTCCCACATTATTTTTGCTATTCTTCCTTTGGAAAGGGTATTGGAACTGGTAACGTGAGTACTGTCCCATGTGCTGTCCCTCCTTGACCATATATTCCCTATTTGTTTTTTAGGTTGTAAATGTAATTGGTATTTCAGTTGGAACAGGTTTAGCCTCAGCATGTGACACCCTGGTATCTCAGGTAAGAAACAGTTCCCTTCTCTAATAGTTTTCACCTTTTGTAATTTATTTTTAAAATAAGAAACTTTGCTTACAAAACTTCTTTGAAGGGGGAAAGTCAGAATACAATATGTTCCATGGAATATCATCCATTTTATTGTGATTTCAAATTTCAAACAGGTTTTCCTGATGAATTTCATTTTCCTAGTGTAATGCAATTATAGATATCACATAAAGAAGAATGATTTAAATATTTATGGTTGTTTATAGCTTAAAAGATGTGCAACTGCTTGATCTTCCTTCAATATGTACACCTTTCTTGGTTTGGTAGCATAGTAGATTGAGCCTCAGATCTAGAGTCAGAAAGACCTGAGTTCAAAACCAGCCTGAGGCACTTAGTAGGGATATGATCCTGGGCAAGCATTTAATCTCAGCCTGCTTCAGTTTCCTCAACTGTAAAATGGGGATAAATAGTAACATTCACCTCTGGAGATCCAATGAGATATTTTGTAAAGTGGTTACTTAGCACAGTGCCTAACACATGGCAAGTTTTTAATACTTCATCCTTCCTTTCTTAAGTACTTCCTTGTTTCCTTTCTTCTCTTTCTCCCCTTTCTTGTAGCAGAGATTAAAAGAGGGAAAGTGGAGGGAAATATTCAACAAAATGAATAAACAACTATTTTAGAGAATTAGAAAAAATAATAACAAAATTCATTTGGAAGAACAAAAGATCAAGAATATTAAGGGAACTAATGAAAAAAAATGTGAAGAATAATGGCCCACCAGGACCAGATCTTAAACTGTGTTATAAAGCAGAGATCATCAAAAGAATCTGGTACTGGCTAAGAGACAGAAGTGGAGATCAATGGAACAGATTGGGATAAATAACCTCAGAAATCTTGTGTTCAATAAACCCAAAGAGCCCAGCTTTGGGGCTAAGAACTGACTCTTTGACAAAAACTGCTGGGAAAATTGGAAAATAGTATGGCAAAAATTAGGTTTAGGGGGGCAGCTGGGTAGCTCAGTGGAATGAGAGCCAGACTTAGAGCTAGGTTCAAATCTAACCTAAGCCACTTCCCAGCTGTGTGACCCTGGGCAAGTCACTTGACCCCCATTGCCTAGCCCTTACCACTCTTCTGCCTTGGAGCCAATACACAGTATTGACTCCAAGATGGAAGGTGAGGGTTTAAAAAAAAATTAGGTTTAGATCAATATCTCACATCCTATACCAAGATAAGTTCAAAATGGGTATATGGTTTAAACATAGAGTGATATAAGCAAATTAGATGAATATGGAATAATATACTTGACAGGAAAGGAAAGAATTTTAAACCCAGCATGAAATAGAGAACACTGCAAGATGTTAAATGAATAATTTCTATTATATTAAATTTAAAAAGTTTTGTATAAACAAAATTAATGCAACCAAAATTAGAAGGGAATCAACAAACCGGGGGTAAGATTTTATAACAAAATTCTCTGGTGAAGGTCTAATTTTTTAAATATACAAAGAACTAAGTCAAATTTATTAGAAATCAAATTATTCACCAATTGACAAATGGTCAAAGGATATGACTAGTCAGTTTTCAGATGAAGAAATCAAAACTATCAATCATCATATGAAAAATATTCTAAATCCCCCCTATTAGAGAAATGCAAATCAAAACAATTCTGAGGTACCATCTTATACCTAGTAGAGTGGTCAATATGACAGTAAAGGAAAATAATAAATATTAGAGGGGTTGTGACAAAATTGGGACACTAATGCATTGCTGGTGGAGTTGTGAATTGATCCAACCATTCTGGAAGGCAATTTGGAATTATTCCCAAAGGGCTTTAAAAGAATTCATGTCCTTGTATCCAGCAATACCACCATTAGGTTTATATACCAAAGAGATAAAAAAAAATGGGAAAGGTTCTGTTTGTACAAAAATATTCATATCTGTGCTTTTTGTGGTGGCAAAAAATTGGAAAATGAAGCGGTGTCCCTAAATTGGGAAATGGTTGAACAAATTGTGGTATATGGAGGTGATGGAATTATATTGTGCTATAAGGAATGATGAAATGCTTGATTTCTATAAGAACTGGAAAGACCTACATGAACTGATGCAGAGTGAAATAAGCAGAACCAGGAGAACATTATATGCAGTAATTGAAACACTGTGGGATGATCAAATGTAATTGACTTTGCTACTAAAAGCAATGCAATGATCAAGGACAACACTGAGGGACTTATGAGAAAGAATATTGTCCACATCTGGAGAAAAAATTATGGGAGTAGAAATCCAGAAGAAAACATGATTTATCACTTGTTTATATGGGTATATGATTTGGTATTCTAGAGTACTATTACAAAAATGAATAATATGGAAATAGGATTTGAGTTATATGTATATCCCAGTGAAATTTCTTGTAAACTCTGGGAGGGGGGAGGCAAGAGGGGAAGGAGACAACAAGAATTATGTAACCATGGAAAAAATTACAAATTAAAATAAAACATCACCCAAGTCTGACAAAATATGCAATAGATGGGACACATTTTCTCCTCTCTAGTAGGAGGACGCATGATCATTATAATTTCATAGCATCGTAAGAATTTTTGTTTTCTCCATGTAATTTTTGTAGTTGTGTATTATTTTCCTGATTCTGATTAAATCACTTTTCAATAATAATTCATACATAGGTCTAACCATGTATTTCTGAATTCTTCAGAATCATCATTTCTTATGTTCTAGTAATGTTCCATTGCACTCATGTATCATGATTTGTTTCACCATTACCCAATCAATGGATATTTACTTTGTTTCCAAATCTTTGCTACAATACAGTTCTTGCTCTGAATATTTTGGTGTATATCTTGACCTCCTTGGGGTATGTGCCTAACAGCGGGATCTCTGGGTTAAAGCCAAGGACATTTTAGTCACGTTCTACATTGCTTTCTAAAGTGATTTGACTAAATTCACAGTTCTTTCTAATGGTGTATCTGTGTATCTATCTTTGCACAACATTGCCAACATTGTCTATTGCCATCCTATGTTATCTTTGCTAATATGCAGAGTGTGAGATAAAACTCTGTAATTGTTTTTATTTATATTTCTTTTACTATTAGTGATTTGGAGTGAACTTTCATATGATTGTTAATAGTTAGAATTCTTTCTTTGACAACTGGTTGGATTCTTTAACCACCTGTTCATTGGGGGAAATAGATCTCGTTCTCATGTTTGTGTGAGTTACCCATACACACACCACACACACACACACGTGTGTGTGCATACACACATATATGCATGCGTTTTATATATTTAGTATATATTCTCTTGAATATAACTCTTATTAGACATATTTGATCCAAAGTTTTTTCCCTATTTGACCACTTCCCTTCTTATCCTAGTTCAAAGGTGAACCTTTTAGAGATAGAGTCCCATGCCCACTCCTGCCTCCCAGAGACTGTGTGCCATGCCCCTTCCCCCCACTGAGTGCCACACACAGGGAAGGGAGAAAGTGCTCCCATTGGACTGCTGGGCAGAAGGGCAAGTGAAGTGAGGAATGTCCTCAGCAAATGTAGAGAGGCAGAGGGGAGTAGTCTGAGCACTCCACTCCCCTCCAAGCTCTGCTGCCTGTGAGCTGCCTACCTTTCCCCCATGCACTCCCATTGGGCTGCTGGGCAGAGGGGAAAGGGATGTGAAAAAATGTCATTAGGTGCAGTAGAGAGGAGGAAGAGGCCAGCTCCCCCAAATCCCTCTGCCTTTCTAGTAACAAATTCTGTGGGGTGGGAAGGAGGGCACCACACATGCTCACAGAAAGCACTCTGTGTGCCATCCTAGACACCCATGCCATAGGTTCACCATTACTGTCCTAGTCGTATTTTTTTCAGGCAAAAGTTTTAAAATTTCAGATAATCAAAGTTGTCTGTTTTCCTTTTATCACATTTCTCCTTTGTTTAAACATTCTTTCCCTAACCCTAGTTATGAAAATACCTGCTCTACCTCTCTTCCAGCTTTTTAATGATGTAACTTTTCATATTCAAATCGCAATTACACTTTTATTAGGGTATATAGTATAAGAGACTGGTCAATACCTAAATTTCTTAGATTGCTTTCCAGTTTTCCCAGTAATTCTTTTTGAAAGGGGAACTCTTCCCCAAATAGATTTATATTCCTTTATTTATCTGGTACTGGATTATTGAATTTCATTATTGCCTATTCTTCCTTGTTTAGTCTAATCTTCTAATAGATTTTCCTGTTTTTTTCCCACCATTCCTAGCTAGATAGTTTTGATGATTATTGTTGTACAATTTGAGATAAAAAAGTATTAGTCTCTTCCTTCCTACTTTTTTCTTTACTTTTCTTGAGTGAAGAAAACTTCTTACTCATCCATATGAACATTAGAACAAGGAAAAGAAAATTGGAATTGCCTAGCTGTGTAATATACTTTGTAATCTGGAATAGCACTAAATCTGTAAATTAATTTAAGCAATATTGTGTTTTATGTTGATATGGCCCAACCATGATCAGTAAATATATTAGTTGTGGTTCTTTATTTCTCTAAAGAATATTTTGTATACTTTGTATATTTAGATAGGTCTTGAGTGTTTTCTGACTTGAATTCCTTTGTTATTGACAAATTTTATTTCATTTTTAAAACTTTTAAAAATTAACAACAATATTTTTCCTCTCTTTCCCATCTTTCTTCCACTGGGGGGAAAACTCCTTTAAACAAAAATGCATAGTCAAGCAAATCAAATTGCATCATAATAGTCATTTCCAAAAAACATGTATCATTATGCATGTTCAGTCCATCACCTCTCTGCCCAGCCAACAGGCAGCAAGCCCCATCTTTAGTCTTCTGGAATTATGGTTGGTCACTGTGTTAGACAGTTTCCATAAGCCTTTCAAAATTGTTTGTTTTTAAAATATTGTTATAATATAAATTGTTCTCCCAGTACTATTCACTTCACTCAGCATCAGTTCATACAAGTCTTCCCAGGTTTCACTAAAATGAATTTTTTAATAAAAATTTTTATGGCACATTTATGTACCGTAATTAATTCAACCTTTCTCCAATTGATGACTTCCAGTTCTTTGCTGTCACCAAAAGAACTGCTATAAATATTTTTGCACATGTGGCTCCTTTACTTCAAAACAAAACAAAACAAAACACCAAAAATCTTTTTTGAGGTCTAGGCCTATTAGTGGTGACACCAGGTCAGAGGTTGGGCAGAGTCTAGTAACTTTTAAGCAGAGCTCAGAAATTGCTTTCCAGAATACCTGCACTAAGGACTGACCCCCATTTTAATGATCCTTGTATTGTTTTTCCTTCCTCAAGACTTTTGGGGCCAAGAATCTGAAACGTATTGGAATCATACTACAGAGGGCAATCCTTATTTTGCTGCTCTGCTGCTTTCCTTGCTGGGCCATCTTTATTAACATTGAACGGATCCTCCTGTTTGCCAAACAAGATCCAGAAGTTTCCAAGTAAGAGTCCTTTTTCATTTTATAACTGAGCCTCGTTGGAGAATGAAGGACCATCAAGCATTCTTCACTAGGTGGACATCTCCTGTTGGTCATATGTTTGTCTGTTTATGAAAAGGGAAATTAAGATTTAATATAACATACATTTCTCCATTTATTTTGGTGTCGAAGATACTGTTTTACTCATGGAAGCTGAATTGGAATTCTATTCCCCAAAATGTGTTTTTCTCTCTCTTATTTTTGAAGTTCAATTCTGTAATTTTAGAATCAACCAATGAGTATATATTAAGCACTGTGTTAGGAAACAGAATGTAGTTTTGTTGTTGTTTAGTATTTCAGTCATATCCAACTCGATAGCCCCAGCTCAGGTTTTCTTAGCCAAGATTCTGGAGCAGTTTGCCATTTCCTTATTGAGCTCAATTGACAGATGAGGAAACTGAGGCCAACAAGATGAAGTGACTTGCCCAGGATCACCCAGCTAGTGTCATATTTGAACTCACAAAGATGAGCCTTTCTGATTCTAATCCTATAAACTGACTACATATAGACAATCAACATTTATTAAAGGCCTTCTATGTGCCAGGCAGTGTTATTTGAAGGAAGGAGAAAGTGATCCTTAAGAAGGTTCTCCTGTCCTAGGTAGCAGCCTGGAAGAAAGCCAGGGATTATTTTTTGAGGGGGAGGGTAGGGGTGTTCCTGGTGAGGATTAGGGATGGGAGGAGGAGAACTAACCTGTCCAAATATATAAGGAATAACAAGGTGATTTGGCTGCAGCGAGGAGGAAGTTAAGAAAAGTAAGCTACAGTTGGCTTAGGATGGGCTTTTATATTATAGTTTGTGTATGGGTAAGAGGGAGCCACTTCCTAAACTTTCCTGAGCAGGAGATTAAGAATAGTTAACAGTTGGTTAATTTATGATTTACAGAGGACTTTACTCTAGCAGATAGGTTCTATTATCTCCATTTTTCAGATAAGGAAACTGAGGCTGAGAGAAGTTTTTTTCATTTTGTTGTTTGTTTTTTTGGTCCAGGGTCACATAGCTGGTATGTGTCTGAGGTCAGATTTGAATTCAGGTCTTCTTGACTCTGTAAAAATTAAAATCTCAGTAATAAAAAATTTTTTATAATTTAAGGCATTTATTAAATATCATTAGAAATCAAAGAATAAAGAGGATACAAAATAAAAACCATTTATGTGCCCATGGCTGATTAGCCATTTCAAAATCCCCACCTTACCAACATCACCGCTGATTCCTACATCATGCCAAAGAGGAGCAAGAGCTTCAATGCCTACTCCCTTCATCCTCTGTCTACAGGAAGTACATAATGACAGGAAGTCAGTGGGCTCTCAGGATATGAAATTCTTTTTTAGAGTAACAGATTTTCTATTATATACCTCCAAGCCCAGTGCTCTCAGCACTCTGGTGCCTCTTAACTGCCTGCCAGGGGATGACCTGGTCATCATGCTTTAGGAATCTCATTAGAATGGGGACATAAGACAGGGTAAAAGGTAGCAGTGGGAAGGACTTCCTTCATCCTGAGGAACTGACTCCTCATTCATTATTGTTCTAAAGCTCCCTGCTTGCTTCCTTTCTCAAAGAAAATTGACCCTGCCCTCCCGTAACAGGTAGCCTCTACTTTTGTTTGGGAAGTTTTCAGTCTTTTGTCTTGAGTTTTAGGAAAATCCTTAAGTGGAATCAGCCCTCCTAAAGTAGCACATGTAATTGGTCCAACTGAAGCTTAACAGATAGAACCCACTTAGGAGAGGCCATTGGTCTCTAACCACAAATGACCTGGTGGGTTCTGGGGTGCCGAGACTCTGGGGCTCCAGGGTATTCGATGGCCCTTCTAGGCACTTGGTTGGAGAAAGTAACAAGTTTCTGGATAGTCCTGGCTTGTGTTCAATTCAGGATGCCAGTATGAAATGGGGTTTTGGGGTGTGATCATCCTCTACGGCTTCATATGGTGAAAAACTAACAGCAGACTTTTGTTTCCTCTACAACACGGACTGAAGGAAATCTCTTTTTAATTTCAGGTTAGCCCAAGTTTATGTGATGATTTTTCTTCCTTCTCTTCCCGTAAGTCTCTGGGGTCTTAGATGTGTGGGTTACCATCGCGTGCCAGGGCACCAAGAAGGCTCAATGATGCCATTTAACTGTTGCCCCCTCTTTAACCCAATAGTTTTCATATATAAACTGAAGCTACAATATTGCTCAGAGCACCCTGTAACTTATGACACTCCAGCAATTCTAACTAACTATAGAAAGCCCCAAAAGAAAGGGAGAAAAGCAGCTTCTCTCCCCAGTCACTGTTGGGAAAAGGGGGGACAGACCATTCTCCTGCATCAGTTGCCCAGAGAGTTTATGACTCTTACGAAGGCAGCGATAGTCTGGTCCTGACCATCCTGTGACCCAGACAGCTTTGCATCTGGCCAGCTGGAACTGCTGTGTCAGGTTCTTAAGGAGAAATCTCTCATGGAGTAAAAGTGCCCCCACGTGTTCAGCGAGTGCTCCTGTGGACTGGTTAGCCCAGGTCTGTCTCCGCTCACTATTGGGGACACTTCTTATTCAGAACTCCTGGAGAGTTCCTTTGAGGAAATCGTTGTAATGGCTATGATTTGGTGTCCTTCTCTTTCACTTTAATGAATGAGACTTTTTCTGTCTAATCTTGCAGGCAGCATTTCTGTACCAGCTGCAGACGAGATACCTAAGAAGTCAGGTATAAGATTGCTTTTTGTGTGTATGTGTAGCTTTTGCATAATGTCAGAAGTTACAATTGTTTTTGTTTTTTAAACTTTACCTTCTATTTTGGAATCAATACTGTGTATTGGCTCTAAGGCAGAAGAGTGGTCAGGGCTGGGTAAGGGGGTTAAGTGACTTGCCCAGGGTCACACAGCTGGGAAGTATCTGAGGCCAGATTTGAACCTAGGACCTCCTGTCTCTAGGTCTGGCTCTCCATCCACTGAGCCACCCAGTTGCCCCCTACCACTGGTTTTTGCCATTTGTTTCAGAAGTGGAATTAGACAGGCTTTGCTGTTTTTGCATTTTCTTCCCCTCTTCCCTCAGAAATGGATCTCCGGCTTTGTCTTTGGGACATGCAGGGGCAATTCTTGGGAAGGACATTTCCCAGCCTGGAGGTGGTAGCCCCATTCCTTGGAATTCCCTTGAACTTCAAACCACAAACTTCTCATTGACCCCAGTGCACCATATAGGATCTGACTGTAGTGTTGGGTCTTGAACACCTTCTAGAGGGAGGACTGGACAGCTCCAGTTCCAGTTCCCCCCTCATTCCCCACAGCCAAAAGACAAGTTCCACCTGGGTAGAGGGAGAGGAGGGGGGGAGGACCCACTGTCCTTTTGGGTCGGATCTCGGTACTCCCAAGTGTGCCCTTTTCTGCCCAATCTAGCGACCCACATGGACCTTCATGACCTATCTGTCTGCCCTGGAAAGGGTGACTTCACAGGCGCTTCTGTTTCAAAGTTAAAAACCAAACCAAACCACAGGGATGGGGGAAATAGGCCAGAACCTTTTTCTCTATTCAGAATGAATGGGCGTTGGATTCCTGCAAGAAAAAGACATCAGTCAATAAAGATGGTGGCATAGAGCGCAAGATCTTGATTCGAGTCCGCTCAGATCTTGTGTTTGCACTGGTCCCGGCTTTAGAGTTAAGTCAAGTCTTGTCAGCTGATACACCAAAAACGACCTTAGGAATTTCCCATAGAGCAATGCTTCATTGTGGCTATTCAGAGGATGGTTAGATTCCAGAAAGGAGTGAACATTGTTGATGGTTGGCTTTTGAATTTTAGGGCATCACTTTGCCTCAAGTCATTACTGGAATTGCTGCAAATATCATCAATGTGGGTATGAATGCTCTCTTCCTGTACGCGCTAAACCTTGGAGTGGTGTAAGTAGAAACCCCAGAGAGTCTGCCTGGGCTTGGGAAAGTCCCTCCCCACTGTGGGCCACATTCCATACTGCTAAGGGCCCCTGGAGCAAAGGGGCTGGATGCCCAGCTTAGGACTAGAGGAGTCACAGGTTGGCATCTGGTGATCAAATGGATGTTCTTTCTTCTAGGAATAAGTAGGGAGCTCCCATTTTACTCAGGGGAAGATTATTCCTAACAAGTAATTGGTGATGATCTCTGGCTCTGGCCGGGGACAAATCAGTCCCTGTGGGGAAAGGAAGGAGGAAATAGCCCGTTAGAGGGAGCTTGGGTCTTGGGGGGGACTCGCAGGAGAGGGAAAACAAAGGAAGAGACAAGACTATGCAGCTCCTGAGGCTTGGGAAGGTGCTAAGACCCAATGGGACCCCCATCCTCAAACTAGCAGTGGTGCTTGGGAATTTCTGTAGGCAGGCTGAAGAGAAGGATGGAAGGTGAGGGGAAAAAGAGGATGAATAGAGAAGTGAATCCAGGAGGACAGAAGGCATTCAGCTGTGCATGGGGCAAGGGAGCTGAAGTCAGAAGGTCTGGGCTTGTCCCCTGGCTCCCCTGAGGTCTCGGGGTTCCTCTCTGCTCCCCTGTAAAAGTGGGGAATGGGGCTCAGTGAGACCTCCGAGGGCTCTTTCTCAGCTTTACGTCCAGGATCGATCCTGTGAGTGATGGCTGGGAAGCCCTCGAGTGCCTGCCACCTTCTGGGTCCTTAGAACATAAGAGCCTCATGCCATTGGGTGTTTGTGAAAGAGCAAAGCCTGGCCACCGCTCAGAACCGTTAGTCTTCCTTGATTTGCTAAGACGAAACGATGCGGGCAGTTATTATGTAGGGCTTTAAAGTGGGCAGAGGGCTTGTCCAGTATTATCTCACTTGATCCTCATCGTAAGGTAGGTGCTGTTAGTAATCCTATTTCACAGAAGAGGAAATTCAGTGGGGCAGAAGGTATCCAGGGTCAAAGATCTGAACTAAGGAAGCTCTTCTGGACTCGAGGTCCAGCACTCTACTGGTCATTTGGCCGCTTTGTTCGATTAAAGAATGTTGTTCTGCAGAAGGTCAATAAATGCATGCTAATAACCGTGGACGATCTCCTCCCTTCCATGGGAAGGTCCTTTTGTCTGGACGGTTTTTTAAAAAATTTATCAAAGCGATCTGGTACTGGCTAAGAGATAGAAAGGGAGATCAGTGGGACAGGACAGACAGACAACAAGCAATGGTAAAAGATTAGAATAATCTTGTATTTTGATAGAAGTAAGGCCTAGTTTATTGGGCTAAGAAATCACTATTTGGTAAAAATTGCTGGGACAACTGGAAAGTAGTTTTAGCAGAAACTAAAGAGCAGCTAGATGGCTCAGTGAAGTGAGAGTCAGGCCTAGAGACGGGAGGTCCTGGGTTCAAATCTAGCCTCAGGTACTTCCCAGCTGTGTGACCCTGGGCAAGTCACTTAACCTCCATTGCCTAGCCCTTGTGGGTTTTAAAATTAATAATCAATAACTAAATATTATATTTATAAAGTTTTATTAATAATAATTAAAGCAAAAGAACTGCCTGTCTTCGGCCCAGTTTCAGGTTCAAAAGAGGACAAGGGAGAGGTTACAGGGGTTACAGCCACTTAAATACAATCACGCAAAACGTGGGGACTCAGGAAAATGGAATTTTGGGAAAAACTAAAGGACTTCTGGGGGATGAAATCCAAAGGCTCAAAATCTCCATTTATACACCCTTTTCATAGACATCTCTTGAATAGAGGTCTCCTATCTAAAATATATAGAGAACTTTGTCAGATTTATGAGAATAAGGGCCATAACTGATAAGGGAGCAAAAGATATGAATAGACAGTTTTTGGATGAAGAAAGCAAAGTCATATATAGGAATGTGAAAAAGATTTTCCAGATCATCATTGATTAAAGAAATGCAAATCAAAACAATTCTGAGACATCATCCCATGCCCATCAGATTGGTTAAAATAACAAAAGGCAAAATGGCAAATGTTGGACGGGAGCCATGAACGGATCCAACCATTTAGGTGAACAATTTGGAATTATGCCCAGAGAGCTATAAAACTGTGAATATCCTTTTCCTAGCAATGTCATTTCTGGGTCTCGTTCCCAAGGAGATCAAGGAAAAATGGAAAAGAACCTCTAGGTTCCAAAATATTTATTGCAGCTCCCTTTGTGGTGGCAAAGCCCTGGAGATGATGGGGATGTCCATCAGTTGAGGAATGACCAAACAAATTGTAGTTTATGATTATGATGGAATACTACTGTGCCATAAAAATGATGAGCAAATTAATTTTTTAAAAATTTGGAAAGAGGGGGTAGCTGGATGGCTCAGTGGATTGAGAGTCAGGCCCAGAGATGGGAGGTCCTGGGTTCAAATTTGGCCTCAGACACTTCCTAGCTGTGTGACCCTGGGCAAGTCACTTGACCCCCATTGCCTAGCCCTTACCATTCTTCTGCCTTGGAACCAATACACAGTATTGATTCCAAGGTGGAAGCTAGGTTTAAAAAAAAAAGGAAGACAACTTTCTGAGTTGAAATCTAGTTTCAGACACTTACTAGCTGTGTGACCCTGGGCAAGTCACTTCACCCCCATTGCCTAACCCTTACTCTTCTGCCTTGGAACCAATACATAGTATTAATTCCAAGGCAGAAGGTGAGGGTTTAAAAAAAAACAACTTGGAAAGAACTATATGAGATAATGAAGAGTGAAATGAGTAAAAACAAGAAAATACTATATACAGTATAGAATTAATATTTGAAGAATAGTCAGAGAATGAACCCCAAAATGGAAACACAGAAGACATATATGCACATATCTGTTTGCCAGATGATGCTTTCTATGGTGTGGAAAGGAAAGGGAAAGGCTGAGATACCTGGAAACAAATTCTGTTAATAAAAAACAAAATCTGTAGCTTTTTCTATTTGGCCTCATTACACTTCCTAGCTGTGTGACCCTGGAAAAGTCATTTAACCTCCATTCCTCCTCTGCCTTGGAACCGATACTCAATATTAATTCTATGATAGAGGTAAGGGTTAAAAAAAAAACCTGTGACTAGAGTCAAGATGCTAGTTAGTGGGATGTCTCTTAGAGCAGCCGTTTCTCTCCAGGGACAAGTGATTTTTTTCATTTTCTCCTGGAAGCTGTGACTGTTGTATTCGGCACTTGTGTACTCCTGGATGAATCGTAGTGGGAGGAAGAGAGATGTGGGGAGCCCTGAGCCAGGTCTGGGGAACACTAGTGGGAAACAGGCAGCCTGGCTGTTCTGAGCCTCTAGACTGAGGTTCAGGAGCAGCCCAGAGCAGTGAGCCAAGGCAGTGGGGCTGCCTGGCCAGGGTGGGAGGCAGAGACTACACCAAATAACTCCTATCTCTCTCTCATCTCCTGCAGAGGCTCCGCCTGGGCTAACACCACATCTCAGTTCACCCAGGCCTGTCTTCTCTTTCTCTATGTGTGGTGGAAAAAGATCCACGTGGAGACCTGGGGAGGTATGTGCCCGTCTACATCGAGAATTGTGTTTTCTTTGCTCTTTTTAGAGACAATGTTGTTAAACGAGGCAGGTTCTCGTCATCTTTCACAGGGGAGCTTCCTAAGTCCCAGGTCTGGACAGAAACAAGTAAAATTCCAGGCAGTGGATTTTTCTCTCCATTGCTTAATCCTGGTAAAATATTGCTTGAATTAGAGGGAATTTCGCTTTCTTTTAGAGGAGACTGATGTCCTTGGTTTACCTGCATAAATTAGCTAGCCAACTGGGGTCAGGAAGACTTGAGTGTGAATCTTGCTCCAGAAACATGTGAACTACGTGGTCCTGGGTAAGTTACTTAACTTTAGCCTACCTCAGTTTCCTCATCGGTAAAATGGGGATAATAATAGCACCTATCTCCCATGGTTTCATGAGGATCAAATGAGTTAACATATGTAAAATGCTTTGCCTAAGGGTGCTTTATAAGTGCTAGCTGTCATATGTATAAATATATGTATGGTTTTATATATTTTTCCATGAAAATCTAAAAGATAATAGAGGAAATATATTAAATTTATTTGCTAGAGAAGGAAATGGAAAAACCATTCTAGTATCTAGTGTTGCCAAGAAAACCCCAAATGGGGTCCCAAAGAGTTAGGCATGCCTGAAGCTACTGAATGACCATAGGATGCTTTGAAATTGGTTTTAAAGTCTTTAATTCTGGGGGGCAGCTGCATAGCTAAGTGGATTGAGAGCCAGGTCTAGAAGGTGGGAGGTCCTGGGTTCAAATCTAACCTCAGACACTTCCTAGCTGTGTGACCCTGGGCAAGTCACTTGACCCCCATTGCCTAGCTCTTACCACTCTTCTGCCTTGTAGCCAATACACAGTATTAATTCTAAGAAGGAAGGTAAGGGTTTAAAAAATAAAATAAAATAAAAACAAAGTCTTTCATTTTTAAATTTGTTAAAAACAGAATGTGCCCTGTTCTGTGGTAAAAGAGATAGGCTCCTTGGGCAACACTGTGGTATGAGCTCATACATACATGTGCATATATATAATGCATAGTAATGGGGGTGACAGGAACTAGGGCCTGGGGGACTAGAAGAGGCCTCACGTAGGAGCTGGCACTTGAGTAGAGAGAGAAGCAGGAGAAAGAGGAAGAGCATTCCAAGAATGGCAGCCAGCCTGGACCACAGCATGGGAGGGGAGGTGGACTGCCACCTATGGGAACAACTAGCTGGCCAGAATCACTGCAGAGTAGAGTGAATGGATGGGAGTAACGTGTGATGAGTCTGGAAACAGAAGAAGGAACCAGATCGTGAAGGGCTTTAAATGCTGACAAAGAGGACTTTGTCATTGAGCTTTTTGAATTGGGAATTGACATGGTCAGACTCATGCTTTAGGAATATTGAGTAATTTGAGGCAAGGATGCCCAGTAGGAGACTCGTAATAGTCCAAGTGAACTGTGTGAGGGTCTGAACTAGGCAGGGGCGTGAGGGGTGGGCACTGTGCTTTGATTGTCCAAAAGGGATGGATGGGAACAAAGAACAAGTTCTCTTCCCAACTTCCCCGGTTCTGTTGAGAGGAGCATCAGCCCCCCAGATCCATGCCATTGGCTCTCTCTTTGGCTCTTCACTCCCTCATCCCACTGTGAGATTTAAAATGGTTGAGGCCTTAAACTGTAGTGAGTTAAAATGGTGGAAGATATAAATTGTGATAGATATAAGAGAGGGTGAGTAAATTTGACCACAGAAATATGTTTCACTACAGTGTCTTGGTTTTTAAATCAAATATAAGGTGGTCACCAGGGAAATATTCCCAATTATTCAAATATCCAAGTCAATTGGGTTTTATAGAGATTTTAATTAACACTACAATGAGTAATCAAAGAAAGAAAGAGAGAGTAAGAAAGGAATAAGTATGAAGGGCCTCAAGCCAATATGGTCTAGACCTGAGTCTTAAAAGAGAAATCAGTCAGTTTTTTAACACTCACCACAAGTTCTGACTAAACAAGGATACTAGTGACACCAGGCCAGTGTCCTTCCTCAAAGAGTCTTCCAGCCAGAGATTGTTTCAAAGGGCCTCTCTCAAGAGCCTCCAGAGCTCCTACCCCAGAGGGACAGAGCCCCTCAGAGGAGCTCCTCAAGGAGCTCTCCTTCAGAATGAGAATCAGAAATCCAGATCTTTTGCTCTTCTCTGAGCTCTTATTTTTAAGGGCAAAATTTCCTGTCACCTTCCCTAAGTCCTTACATCTACCAATCACTGTAGATGTTTCTAAAGGACCACCTATTCTTAGTCCACACCTAAGAAGGTGTGGATTTTTGAGTAATTCACACCAGGAAAGCGCTGAGTAAGTTTTCCAGTTCTTTGTTCCTTGTAAATTCACAAGTTGCTTGACCTTTATAGGTACTTAGCTTAAGAAAAGTATGGGTTTAAGTACTTTTAATTGTTCAGAAAAGAGTTTACAACTTTATCTTCCCCTAGGGCAGACCCAAGTAGGTAAAGTAGAATTCTCACATTCCTGCTTTAAGTAGAGTTCACTGCCCAAATGGGGAATGGCCTTAATCCAATCTTATAAAGTAGGGTCTGGGAAATTTTAAGGTTTACACCACACATATAGTCAGTTATCAAATCTTTTCAGTTCTACATCCGCAGCATCCCTCAAGTTTGTCTCCTTCTCTCTACTCACTCTCATCAACACGTTTGTCCACCATCTTCCTCAGCCTCTCCTGGACTCGTGTAGGAGCTTCCTAATGGATCTCTTCACCCATGGTCTCTCCTAAAGTCTTCTCTGGTCAGTAAGCTCTGGGGTCTCCCTCTTGCCCTAAAAATGCCAGTAGAAGTTTCTCTGCTTGGCATTTAAAGGTCTTCACCTCCTTTTCTAGCCTTGTTAGCTTCTTGCTGGTCTTTACACTTGACTCCCCCCCCCCCCCCCCCGCCTCTGCATCTCTGCACAGGCTTCCATGTCTGCAACATGTTCTCTTCTTGCCTCTCCTCTGTCTCTTAGAATCCCTCCTTTTCTTCAGAACTCAGCTTTGTGAAGCCTTTCTCGGTCCTGTGAGGTTCTAGTGCACTTCTGGCTCCACATGGCCTTGTATTTGTCTTGGCGGTATATGGCCTCCGCCCCAATACGCTAGAAAGTCCTTGGTGCCAGGGATTCTTATCTCTTTGCCTTTGGGTCCCCAGTGGCTAGCACAGTGTCTCAGGCATAGCAGTCTCTTAATAATCGCTTATTGGTTAATCAACAAGACTTGGCATACAGAGGATGAGTGAGAGTAAAGAGCTGAGGATGATTCTGATGTTGTAAACCTGGATGACTGTAAGAATGGTGGGATGGTGGGCTTCTGGGGTCTCTGTCCCCGGGGAGACTGAGGCCAAGGCTCAAGCTCCTGTAGGAACAGAGCTAATGAGGCAGCTTCACTGTCTGTCACCAATAAGGTAAACGCCCTGAAAGAGGTGCCACCAGGCTGCCTAAGGAGGCTGAAATGGGCCGGGCCAGACAAGGAACAGGTCAAAGCTCCTGTGCCAGTCAGCAGTGGGTTCAGAGCCATGCATTTCCTGAGGAGGTAGGGAATCCTGAAAAAAAAAAGTGACACCCTTAATGGAAACAAGAAAGGTGAAGGGAAGGGCTTCAAGGGAAAGAATGAATTCTGCTTTTACATTTTGAGCTTGCGGTACCTCTGAGATGTGCATTTGAGAATGTCTAATAGGTAGTTGGTGATGTAGGACTGAAGCTCAGAAGAGAGTTGGGCTGGATATGTAGATCTGGAAATGAGGTGCAGAGAGAGCATTGAACCCATGGGAGGTAATGAGCTCACCATGAGAAATGATGGAGAGAGAAGGGAAGAGGGCCCAAAACAGAACCTTGGAGGAAGCACCCCCCCACCCCAATGAGGGAGAGGGATGTGGAGGAAGGTTCAGTAAAGGATGCCAAGCAGGGAGGGCTAACGGGCCAGGGAAGAACCAGGAGGATCTGCAGACGAGCATCTTCAGGAGGGCAGGGTACTCTACAACAGCAGATGCAGCAAAGGGAGTCACTGAGGTCAAAGGCCTTGCCCACAGTTGGCAGTTAATAAATGTGGGTTGAATTGAGTAGCAGTTAGGGATGAGGGAGCAAGGGTCCATGTGTCCCAGGGCAGGGCTCATTAGAGTTTAATGTTCATCTCTTGCCTTTAGCTCTTAGGAACCAGGCAGCTTTAATAGATATTTTGGATGATATCATTTAGTGTATATAGTATAGTGTATTGTATATAGTGTAGCATAATATGGTTTAGTGGGGTTATACTAAAGAATACTTATAAGAATGTCTTGGTCCTTTGAACGATGTGACTGAGGCACATAGACCAAGCTCAGGGCTGGTGCCTTCTTTGATGCCCACATTACAAGTCGGGTCTGTAGTGAGAGCAGCTGTTAAAGACTGGTCATGGGGCTTTCCCATGACGTCCCAGTGAGACCTTATGAATCAGGAGTAACAGACCAGAATACACACACTCCTGTTATCCAGACAAAGAGAATTTGATCAGCAGAAACAAAGCTTGGAGCCAACTTGACTTCCTCCTCTCCTCTCCTCTCCTCTCCTCTCCTCTCCTCTCCTCTCCTCTCCTCTCCTCTCCTCTCCTCTCCTCTCCTCTCCTCTCCTCTCCTCTCCTCTCCTCTCCTCTCCTCTCCTCTCCTCTCCTCTCCTCTCCTCTCCCCTCCCCTCCCCTCCTCTTTTCTCTCCTCTCTCCTCTTTTCTCTTCTCTTCTCTCCTCTCTCCTCTTTTCTCTTCTCTTCTCTTCTCTTCTCTTCTCTTCTCTTCTCTTCTCTTCTCTTCTCTTCTCTTCTCTTCTCTTCTCTTCTCTTCTCTTCTCTAGGCTGGTCTGCTGAGTGCTTTCAGGAATGGGGTGCTTTTATTCGATTAGCTGTTCCCAGCATGCTTATGGTGTGTATCGAATGGTGGACCTTTGAAGTTGGAACATTTCTCACAGGTCAGTCAACAATCCCAAATAGGCCTCTGTAAGCAGCTAAGCAAATCAATGTGTCTCTGAAGCCTTAAAGAAATAGAAATGCTGTCTCTACTTTCCTTCTACCTTGAGTTAGATTTTCACAAGGGTCTAATTTGTGTTTCCATTTGGCCTTAGAACTAACTGATTTTTTAGTCCATTTGGGTTTTGGTGCTCCTTGATAGCTTCCATAAAAGCATTTGGTGCCGTGGTAGATCGGACTTTAAGGTGACCCAGAACACTGGGTTGACTCTTTTTTTTTTTGATCTGAGTTTGTTCACAACCTATATTTATTCAGCCCTCTTTAGGTATTGGCTAGGAGTGTGTAGCTGTGTTCTTTCACATGAAGAAAACGGCCAACTGTAGGAGAGGTAGAGAATGAGATTCATTTCTGGAGCTGGAAAAGTCTTGTCTCCATTGGACACTTCTGCAGCCTTTAAGAAGATGTGCATGGATTCTCATACCTGTTTCCTGGCTTCTAGGAAAGGGCAAAAGGAAGAAGATGACCTTGGCCAAGCTTTACTCAACACCCGATTGCTTTTGGCCTTATGTTTCTTACTTTAGTGTAGGCCATGCCCAGTAGGTGATGAAAGATGGTAAACAATGTTTTATCTAAGAACTACTCTCTTTAGAGGAGTATGTGAAGCCTCAGATAGGCACCTGCCCTTCAACGCCAGGATGACCACATGCCATTGGCTTTGTATTTCTGACAGTTAAGGAATCTGTGTCTTCCTCAGTTTCTGAATTAAGATAATCCTTCTCTCTGCAAAGATAATATTTATTTCAATTAACCAGAAACAATGTGATTATGTCCATTTTTTTTTTTTAGGAATGATTAGTATAACAACGCTTGGAGCCCAGGCTATCATTTATGAACTGTCCTCTGTGGCCTACATGGTAAGACTTCAGGGTCGGGGATCAGTCTCTACCTCATTCAGGGCTGGGAGTTTCCCTCAGTTGGGTTTGTGCTTTGTGATGACACTACCTCTTGATGATGTCCATGGGATATGCCAGCAGCAAAGTCCCACCTTGTACTATGACCATTTTATAGTGAAGGAGAAGCATCTGAGGTGGTGTATGTGTTAGGAAGTTGTTGTTTTTACTTAAAACAAAATTATTCTTTGCTTAAACACTGCCCCAGATGAGCACTTGCAAGTACACAGCAAGACCCAAACGTGGATTGCATATTCAATCATGAGTCTCCATTTCAGATTAGTTACTATTTTTAAAAGTATTATCATTCCCCATGTTACTTTCACAAATGTCCCTTTGGTTTCTCCTTTTGTCTGAACTTCCTCTTTCTTTGTTTGTCAGTGTTTAGAGATGTTTCCATGTCCCCCTCCCTTTTTTTTTAATCATTGTTGCTAACCTCTCTCACCAAACCCATACTCCATTCCCCTAGTTAATTAGAAGGTGAAGAGTGGAGGGGTGGTAGTGGGGGTAAGAAACCTTGTAACAAATAGAGGGTAGCAAAACATCACACCCTGGCCATATCCAAAAATGCATTCCTGTCTCCGTAGCTTGAGTCCATCGTCTCTCTCCCAAGAGATGGTACTAGTTGTCATCACATCTTTTGGAGAGATTGGCTGATCTTTCCTTTGATCAGAGTTCTTAAATATTTCAACACTTGGCTGTTTTATACAATGTTGTGATTAGTATTTACATCATTCTCCTGATTCTGCTCTCTTCATTCTGTATCAATTTGTACTTACCAGGATTCTCTGAAGTCATCTGTTTTTTTTTTTAAACTCTCACCTTCCATCTTAGAATCCATACTGGGTATTGGTTCTAAGGCAGAAGAGTGGTAAGGGCTAGGCAATAGGAGTTAAGTGACTTGCCCAGGGTCACACAGCTTGGAAGTATCTGAGGCCTGATTTGAACCCAGGACCTCTTGTCTCTGGGCCTGACTCAATCCACTGAGCCACCCAGCTGCTGATGTCATCTTTCATAATTTCTTGTAGCACAATAGTATTCCATTATATTCCTACACCATAATTTACTTGTTTCCCAATCAATGGGCAATCCTTTAGTTTCTATCTCCCTTTTTATTCCTCTCTTCAAGATTAGGGAAATTTGTTTTATTTGCCGCTGTTCCCTCTGTGGTGTTATTCTTCCTCTTACACCTTCCCCTATCTCCATTGTTTCCTTGTTGTGTTGATGTATTTAATTCTATACCAAACTCTGTGTGTCCGGACTTCATGTGATACCTGCTTTTCCCCATCCCTTTCTCCATATTTGTATGATTTTCTTTTTATACCCCTCAAATATGAGACCATTAAATTCCACCATCTTCCTTCTTTCTACACTTTAAATTTACCCCCTAGCACCTCTGTTTTTCATATTTAATGTCCTTCATACACTTTAAAGAGATTAAAATTATGGAAAAACCTGTGTTTTTTCTCCCCTATTAGATTGTTGGCACTGCATCATAGTACAGCCCCTTCCAATTATTCAAATACATTTACTCTTTTGGGTGTCTCTTGATTCTTGTACTTGCATTTTAGTGTAGGTACCTATTCAGCTCTTTTTCATAAGAAATGCTTGAAAGCCCTCTGTTCCTTTAAAGGTTCATTTCTTTCCCCTTTAGGACTCATACTAAGCTTAGTAGGTGGTTATTCTTGGTTTCAAGTCCATGTCTTTTGCCTTTTGGAATATTATATTCCAAGCTCTCCTCTCATTTACTGAAAGTTGCTTGGTCTTGTGGTATCCTTATTGTGGGTCATTGTACTTGAACCTTTGAAATAAGTATAGTCAAGCAAAACACATTGGCACATTAGTCATGCCCAAAATATATGCCTTATTTTGTCCCTCTACTCCTTCCATTGCTATCATAAGGTAAAAAAAGCTTGGCTGTGAGTCGTCTAATATCATAATTATTTTTGCATGGGGCATCATTCTGATGTCTTGAAGAATTATGCTGTTACGTATAAATCATTTTTATATACCCCAGATTTTTGCTTTTCCTTTTTTTTGGTACCCAGATATACAGTTCAAGTACCAAGCAACAACCACTCAGTTCACTGAATGAAAATAATGAGAATAACACTTATATTAGTGCTTTGCACATGTGGTCCAGTTTGTCCTCAGAACAACACTGTGAGCCTGGGCTCCTCTTTTTTTATAGATGAAGAAGTGAGTGAGGCAGAATCAGTGACTTCCCCATGGCCAGATGGCTCCCAAGTGGGGAAGTTGGGAATCTCAATTCGAAGTCTAATGCTGTTTCCACTGTACGACGCTGCTGGTTACTTGGTGTTATAGAGGCAAAGCAAATGGATGCCTGAGTTCGCTTGTTTGCTCCTTAAATGATGGTGTCACCATTTTCTCTTCTCACTCTACACAGAGTCTTTCTTCTTACTCAGGCCAAAAAAGAAAAGTGTTCATTTGACTCCTGCTGCCATTGATTGCTGAATTGAAAGAACATGGGTTATTTAGTTTGGAGAGAGAAATCTCTTCAGATTTCAAAAAATCTTATCTTTTGTTTTTACGTATCACATTCATTTCCAGATATATCATTTCCCCCCTCTTCTATCCAGCGAGCCATTCTTCAAAACAAATAATAGACGGGGAGGGAATATGGACAGTTGCAAAGAAGAGAGCAAGGTCTCTTTGGTGCCAAGCCACATTCACATCTGGGGTGTGTGTGTGTGTGTTTCCTTCCATTGTCATTGTCTTGGTCCTCATTTCTGTTGTTTTCTTGGTTGCTCTGAATCAGTTCATTTAGACTTTTCCCTGTTTCTCTGTATTCATCAAACACATCATTTCCTATAACAGTCTGGTATTCCTTTACATTCATGGTCCATGGTTTTATTTTTTGTTTTTGTTTTAAATCCTTATTTTCTATCTTACTGTCAGTTCTAAGTCAAAAGGGCAAGAGCTATGCAAAGGGAATAAAAAGTGACTTGCCCAGGGTCACCCAGTTAGGAAGCGCTTGAGGCCACATTTGAACCTAGGTCCTCTCAACTCCATGCCTGCCTCTCTGCCCACTGTGCTACCAAGCTGCTCTGTAGTTTCTTTAGCCAAAGGAGGGCATCAACTTTGTTTCTAAGATTTTGTTGCCACAAAGAAGTGCTGCTGTAAATATTTTAGCATCTCTGGGGCTTCTCTCCATGTCAATGGTCGACTTCTTAAACATGTTATAAAAGAGACTGGTTAAGGCTTAAAACAGAAGTGATGAGCCATAAACCAGTGGCCTCCACTGGTGCCATTGCTCTGCCATTACCACCATGTCTATCAGTCTTCTGGCTCCTCCTTATGGCCTGGGAGCTAACCAAGAGCCTCTAAGAGCAGGGCTTCCTACTCTCTTCTGCAGGCTTCCATGATGTGCACAGCTAGACCTAGGAGGGATTGAGGCTCATCTACCTCCAAGCCTCTTCCCATCTACACTTCTTCAGCTGGATTCTGGATGCTCTTTCCTTCTTTGAGAGTCTGCCCAGAGTATTCAGATACCCTAACAGTGACAACTCTTCCCCCTCACCCCATCCCCATCTGTCTAAAGGTCAAATGGTTGTCTGCTATGACTCAAGCCCTTACCAATTGTAACCCCTCAGTTTTAGAGTTCCAAGCATCCCAGTTCTAACTAAACACGTAATAATCGGATGAGCTTTTGCAGAGAAAAGATTTACTTCAAAGCTATAACAAAAACAAATAGGTATAATTCTTTTACACCAATACTTAAGGGCATAATTCCTCCCACACATATATTGTATCAGTCTCTTGGGAAAGGAGATGGATTAGGTCCCTGTTGCAAGGAAATGAGATCTTCACCTTCTTGAAGCCCCCAGAAGATATTATGAGGCTAGCCCAGTCTGGTGGTCTAAAAAAATAGTCCAAAGAGGCTGTTCTTACCCACATGGTAAGAAAACAGAATTTCTTGCCATTTTCCTACATGAGTACATACCTCCATACATCTAATCTGGGTTACAACTAAGTGAATGATGGATTCGATGATCTAATTCAGGATTAGAAGGTGCTGCTCCCTCCCTTGTCCATACTGAATGACTGTTCCATGTCCCCACCTCCCAAATTACCTTTTTAAAAAATTTAATATATCTTATACAGACTTGTATTTACTATAAAGTAAAGGGGTTGCACTAGCCAGCCTGAAGGTTTCTTCCAGCTTTAACCTTTGATCCGCTATTATTTAACTGTTGGAGCTGCCTTTTACTTCGGAGTATTTTTTATTTCATTTTAGGGTTTTGGTAATGTATGAGTTTGCTCTTAAAATAATGACCAATATGGAAATGTGTTTTGCATGGTAATAAAAAAATGGGGGAAAAATCCAGTTCACTGAGACAAATTCACCCTATCAGATTTTAGGAGTCAGAAGTTGATCTGGGTTGAAATCTAAGATCTTGACTTACTACAACCTAACATTCAGTAAGTGACACTGTTTCTTTAGGCCTCTGTTTCCTAAACTACAAGATAAAGGGGGTAGGCACAAATGATCTCAAAGTTATCCCTAAGTTCAAAAGTCCACAATTAAATTTGTACACTGTATTATGATCGGACATTTTTTGACAATAAAAAGGGAAAAATCAGGGCACCTTCAGTCCTTGATCCCTGATTTTTATCCTTTAGCTCTGCCTCTTTCTCTGTTTCCATTTTGTTAACCTGTACTGCCCCCAGGGACCATGACATACACACCAAAAAGGACTCCAAGGTCCCTCAGGTCCTTCCAACTCCGGATCCACGAATCCATTCCTCTTGCCCACTTCTTGGTTTTCATCACTACAACCAACTTTGGGTAAATTTGGGCATTGGGGGATTATGCATTACCCAGGCCCTGATCACCCCAGGAGGACTTCCAGAGCTAAATGGGACTCTGTGGTTTGTCTGTGAGTCAGAGAACATGCTGATGGCCTACATGGGCTAGTGATGAGGCATCATCAGATAGTAAGTCCTAGATAGGATACTGTGACAAGGCAGAGTAAGGGGTCCTTTCTGTAGAACTCCCACCTTACCCAGACTCCATGAGTGGAAGTCAAACAGATCCAGTCAGCCGAAGGGGAAAAGCACAGAGAAACCAAAATTTTCATGTTATTTCTGCCCTTTTATGCTATGCCCAGATATGATCTCTATGCTGAAATTGGCTTAATTTGGGACACGCCTTTTGTTTTGATGATTGCTTGGTCTTTTGATTTTTAGGTGCCATTTGGCCTTGGTGTAGCTGCCAGTTTCCGTGTGGGTAATGCCCTCGGGGCAGGAAACGTTGATCAGGCGAAGCAGTCATCTGTCATTGCACTGCTATGTGCAGGTGGGTACCCCTTCTGCCTGGCATGTGTCCAGCCTGGAGTGAATGTGCTACTGTCTCTCCAATTACTGGAGTGAGTCTGAAATGGATTTTGACTGTCGGCCTTTCCGTAAGGAACTGAATCTTTCATAAAACCGAATACTCAACTGTAATTTACTTTTCATCTCTGGAATGTCTCTAATTTGTCTGATGCAATAAGATCACAGAAATAATTAGCACTGTTTTCTTCATATCAGATTTCAAGTCATTAGATTTATTACTGCTAAAATCATACAATGAGTCATATCATGGGGGTGAACTTTGACTTACTGGGTCACACATCCTGAAAGGCTTCTCCTGCGCTCTTCTTGGACTGTGTCCTCTGAATATCACTAGTTTTAATGTTTTCAACAATCTGGAGATGCTAATTTATTCATTCACCTAGCATCATTGAGCACCAACTATGGATGGGTCATGTGTTGCACGAATATTATGAAAGCACTGAATGCCCATGGATTCTGAGCCCTCTGACTGTCTCTATCCAATTCCTTTGTCCATCAGCTTCTCCTGGTGGTTATGGAATTAGTCCTTTCAATAAGCTTCCTTGTTTTGAACAGATGAGAAGGAAACCGACAAAGATGTAGATAAAGACATGGAAGATATGGGAGGGATGCCACATGTATTTTATAACTGACTCATGTAAAAATTAAATTTATAATCTCTAATAATAAAAATATTATATTTTATGATTTGTGATTTATATAAATATCATTAGAAGTCAAGGAATAAAGAGGATTCAAAATAAAAACCACGTGCCCATGGCTGATTGGTCCATTTAAAATCCCCACACTTAGCTTATCACTAAACTTGCTGCATCATTGCAAAGGAAGAGAGTGTGGGAGGCATTACTGCCAGTTAAATACCAAAAATGTGGTCTAGCCAATGTGGAGACCCAGGAGAGATTATAGGGAATTCTGGGAAATACCAAAGACTTCTGGGGAATGAAGTCTAGGGTTCAAAATTTCCATTTATACACTCAGGTTCCAGAAAGGAATTCCAAGTTTTTGAATCATGGGTTGGGACCAATAATCTAAAACCAGACAGGAGTAAATCTTCAGACCTACTTTTATGGCTTTTAGGGGGAAAAGAATTTTACTCACAAAATTATATATAGTTGCCATCTTCCCTTGATTCAGTGAGTTCTTCATATTTATATTTTGTTATGTATTTTTGGAAACAGTATCTTTTAGTCTCTGCTTTGTTGTTGATAAGGGCCAACTGGCTGTCAGTTGAAGCTGAGCTGGTTTGAGCTTATGCTCAAATGTAACTACTTTTGGCGTACACAGTGAACTGCTCAGAGACAGATTTAGGAAAAAACCCTTATATTTAATAGGTTTAAAAAGGTTCAAAGGAGAAATAAAAGGTTTAAGAGGAAAGGTCCCTAATTCTAAGGGGCACTAACTTATACCCACTCCCAACTCAAGGCTTCTCATGAAGACCGCTTCTGTCTAGGAATTCCCAGACCTGCTCTGTCTCCTTATCTCTATCTAAACCCAATTTCTACCTATATAAACCTATTTCTAATCTCTATCTATCTATCTGTCTGTCTGTCTGTCTATCTATCTCTCTGTCTATCTACCTATCTATCTGTCTGTCTGCCTATCTATCTATCTATCTATCTATCTATCTATCTATCTACCTACCTATCTCTCTCTCTCTATATATATATATGTGTGTGTGTGTGTGTGTGTGTGTGTGTGTGTGTGTGTGTATATACATATATATATATGAATATCTATTTGCATTGAAGAACATCTCCTCTTTTGGTGCCAAGTGGCCAGTGTATTTCATCTTCAGATCTCTGGACTCATGACTTCTCATTGCATTGATTAGAGTTCTGAAGTCTTTCTTTTTTTCTCTTTCTTTGTTGCTATCATTGTTCTCTTGGTTCTGCTTCTTCACTCTGTATCAGTTCATAGAGTTCTTCCAAGTTTTCTCTGAAACAATCCATTTCTTGTCATTTCTGATGGCACTCTACAATTCTATTACATTCATCGCCCTTCATGTATTTAGGTCTTCCTCAACAGAGGGCCAGAGGTGACTGTGCGAGCTATCTCAATACCCAAAGGGCCATCATAGTAAAGCGATGTCACTCCACAGATCAGAATAAAGACCAGGAAAGGAACAAGCAGATTTTGCCTCATGACTAGATGACTCTCTGACAGTGAATGGGCTGCCAAGAAAAGTAATAGATTTCATTTCTCGAGTAGCAGGCAGAGGCCAAAGTGTCATCTCTCCATCACCAGGGTTATGAGAAAGGGCAGACCTTCTGGTCTTAAATGTCTGTTCACATTAATACCCCGTGAATCAGCTCTTGGAACTGTAAGATTGCTCCTATGATCATATCCCCAAACCTTGTTATAGAGCTCTGTCGAGGCTTTCATACTCTAAAAATTCTGATGTTTTGTCTTTCCCAGGAATTTGTGCCATTGTGGTAGTCATCATATTTGCAGCTCTGAAGAATGTGGTGGCATATGTGTTTACCAGTGATAAGTATGTAAATCCTAGGAGAATATCTTCAGTTTTATGGACCAAGTCTTGGTTTCTTGAGGATGGGGGTCATCTACATCAGAGATGTCAAACTCAAGGCCAGGGGCTCCTGAGGGCAGCCCAAACTAGATTCAGATGTCATTGGGAAATGTTGAACAAAATAAATAAGATTACAATACAACATAATGTTCATTTGTGGTTTTCTAAGTCAGTATGTGGCCTGCAGGGATCCGTTTCTCTATGAGTTTGGTACCACTGATCTACATGAAAACACTTCCCCAAAAAAGCAATTCAGCCAAAAACTTGGGGGGTCCAGACTGTTTCACATGTGGGTAAGCCTAGATTTCTCTACTCTTACTTGCCTGGCTTTAATAGTGCCTACTAAGTAAAACAATCCTCTTGGAAATAAATCCCCAAAGTCCTTGGAACTCTCCTAGTATTATTGTTCCTGGCACACAACAAGGGTTTACAGAGTTAGATGCATGTGCCAGACATAGCTTGGTGGCCAAATTTATTGCTTTTAATGATAAGGCTATCTTTCATTTGGTTGATTTTCAAATTTTATCTTTTTTATTAATGTTTTTTGTTTTCTATCACATTTCCCTTCTTTCCCTCTCCCTGCCCCCAGTCATTTCTTGTAACAAACTGAGAGGAAAATAAAAACCAATTGAGCAAAACTAACCAACCCAATGATCATAAATAGCAATGTGTGCTCAGTTCCACACCCATAGTTTCCCACCTCTTCATGGAAGGAAGGGAGGCTCATTTCTTTTTTTTTTTTAAACCCTTACCTTCCGTGTTGGAGTCAATATTGTGTATTGGTTCCAAGGCAGAAGAGTGGTAAGAGTTAGGTAATGGGGGTGAAGTGACTTGCCCAGGGTCACACATCTAGGAAATCTCTGAGGTCAGATTTGAACCTAGGACCACTCATCTATGGGCCTGACACTCAATCCACTGAGCTACCCAGCTACCCCCCAGAGGCTCATTTCTTATCTCTTCTCTAGGGCCAAGCTCAGGTACAGAATCCTCCTCCATTTTTTTTCTTTCAGTCTATGCTGGTATAATTAGTGATTCCATTTCAAATCACACTTAAAGGGCTTCTGGGTACTTGAGTGTTTGATTTCTACAACTACCTTGTGAGGCAGGAATGAGTATTATTATGTCCACTTGACAGATGAAGAAACTGAGGCTCCAGGAGATGATATTTGTCATTTTCTGTGAAAATTAACACTAGCCTAAGTCCCTTTCTTTGGTACTTCAAGATAAATTCTGGATTTTGAAAGAGAGAAAGGCTTAAGATGAAAATTAATTCACAACGCAGTTTCTTACCCTACCCTCTGATTAAATTAAAAATGCAGATAAAGCCTGTTGTTTATCAGTTAACAAATGACTTATGGCAGTGGGATAAAGGAAAGATAGTGGTTAAAAATGCTGCCATCCTAACATTCTCCAGACTCCTTTTGCCCAGTCAGATTGGAGCGCTTCAGTGGGAGGGGTTTTGGAAAGGGATGTCACTAAGAACATAAATTGGAGTCCTGAGTGGAAGAAAGGGCTTTGGGGCCAGGAGGTTTTCAGCCCGGTTCTCAGAGGAGGCTTGCTAAGTGTTAAGATTAAAATACTCTGGAGACTGTATATTAATTTATAATTATTTCTTTAGTACAAAGCAGGTCAGAGAAAGAAAAGGCACATAGGTTGCATAGCTAAGCCCAGCTTGCAGCTCAGCCCATGTCCTCATTCATTCCCATTGTTTGACTGTGTCCCTCAGGAAGAGAGAACCCTGCTTCCCCCAATCCATAACTTATACCCCTGGTGATGTCACTTTTTCTGGGTCTCCCTGGTTGGACAGACTTGACCTCAGTCCAAATCACAGGCCAGACTTCCGGAAGCCAAGAGTTATGTGGGACAAGAGACAAGTGTCTTCCGGGGGCCAGGGAACCACTAGGCATCCTCCTTATATAGACAAGCCTCAGCCCTTGTTCTTAACCCAAAAAGTGAAGGGTGAGATGGAAATAGATTTTCAAAACTTTCCTTTTAAAAAAGAAAGAGGGATACAGATTTATGTTAAATTCTCACATAGGGGACAGACCAGCCCCATGTGGTGAGAGACCGTTTTCTTTCTCTGGCCCACATTTTATTATTTAATAATTATAAATTCAGATACGACCTCCAGAGAATTTTCATCTTAACAGTGGGCCAAGCCAGAAAGCAGATGGAAAGGCTTCCACTTAATTGTCCCCAATTTTCAATAGTAAGCCAATATTTTTCATTGTCTTACAGAAAAAAAAAAGTGATCACTGTGTTGAGGACAGACTGCCATGGCGGTCTTTTTGCTAGCAGTCCATGCTCTTTAAAAAGCCCTGAAAATTGTTTTATCAGAATAGATAGAGACTGACACGAATGGTCATGACGTAGCTCTGGGCAGACCTAGTCCCAGGCTGCTGACTGCTTTGTCTTCCTCCAACAGAGACATCATCACCATGGTGAATCAGATGATGCCCGTATTTATCCCCTTCCTCCTGTTCGATGCAATGGCAGTGAGTATTTGGCCCCTGGCTCCATAGCTGATGGGCAGTGCTTGCCAAAGAGTTTCATGCTTGTTATTATTTAGTTCTATGGTCTTCGTGAACCTGGAGGGCTAACCACAGCAGCACCCTAGAAAACCTTGACCAAAAGGTATCCCAAGAACCATTAAAGGTCTCTCCCGCCTCTCATCTCTCAGGAAGGGCAGGGATTTGCTCCAGCCCTCCCAACAGGCCCAAATAAGAGCCCATCTCCTGACTCCCAGTCAAGAAGTCACCAAGGGACACTGAGGGCAAGGTGGAGCTTCCTTTCCTTTATGGTTGTGTGTTTTAAACACTCGTTTTAGCCATCGGAAGTTCCACAACATTACGTTACTTTGTTATTTTTGCCAACTTTAATTTGTAAACCAAACCACTTTGAGGCACCACTAGATCTAATTAATGTTGTCTTTCTTACTTGTTCTATAAGGGTCCCTAATCATAGACTCATAAGATCTGAGGCTCAAAAGATCTTCTTGATATACATGAGGAAGTTGAGGTCCCCAGAGGTTAAGTAACTTATGTGGTCACTTCCTAAAGCTCAGGTCTCAGGGACAAAGTTACCTCAACCACATTAGAAAAGATCAAATTTCTTTTCTTTTTTTTTTTTTAAGTTTATTTAATTAATTAATTTAGAATATTTTTCCATGGTTCCATGAATCATGTTCTTTTCCTCCCCTCCTCCAATCTCCCTCCCATAGCCAACACACAATTCCACTGGGTTTTACATGTGCCATTGATCAAGACCCGTTTCCATATTATTGATATTTGCACTAAGGAGATGGCTTAGACTCTACCTCCCCAATTGTATCCCCATCAACCCATGTGATCAAGCAGTTGTTTTTCTTCTGTGTTTCTCCTCCCACAGAAAAGATCAAATTTCTGATGTGTTACTGGGCCACTATTTTTTTTAAACCCTCACCTTCCGTCTTGGAGTCAATACTGTGTATTGGCTCCAAGGCAGAAGAGTGGTCAGGGCTAGGCAATGGAGTTCAAGTGACTTGCCAGCTGGGTAACCCAGCTGGGAAGTGTCTGAGGTCAAATTTGAACCCAGGACCTCCAGTCTCTAGGGCTGGCTCTCAATCCACTGAGTCACCCAGCTGCCCCCAGGGCCACTATTTCTTAATGTCCAGATAAGCTGATAGGTCATCATAGCTCTGTAGTTAACACCATGGAGAGAGCCCTGGACCTGGAATTAGGAAAGCATAAATTGAAATCTTGCTGAAGGTACTTGCTGTGTGACCTTAGGCAAGACTCTCACCTTTTGTCCTGAGTTTCCTAAGTTCTAAAATGGGGGTAGTACTAGTACTCCCATCCCTGAGCTGCTATGAGTATCAAATAAGTTGAGATTGTAAAGCACTTCACAAATGTTGAAGCATAACCTAAATGCTAGTTATCATTATTCTCTTCTCTAGGGGACCTGTAGTGGAATCCTGAGAGGAATAGGAAAACAAAAGATTGGGGCCATCTTGAATGCTGTTGGCTATTATGTTATAGGTTTTCCGATGGGAGTTTCACTAATGTTTGCCACTAAACTTGGCGTATTAGGTATGTGTTTGAATCCTCAGTGGTCCACCTGAAATAATAATTCTTAACTGAAGAAATAAACTATGGGAATTGGGGTTTTTTTAACTCTTTTTTTTTCTTTTGTGACCAAGGAATGGCTTTTGAATAGGAAGGGGAAATACTCTATGTTTAGAAGTGAAAGTGATTGTAAAAACAAAAGATACCAATAAAAATTAAATTTAAAAAATATTGCATGGAATATAAAGGAATTATCTGGGGGGGGGGAATAGAAAAGTGAAGTTGCCCTAGGTCAAGGATTCTTAACCTGGCATCCAGAGATGCATAAAGGAGATGTAGTTAGAGTTCAGGTCTGTGGGCATGGACCAGAAAAAAATTACATTTCAAACTAGAGCCATTTTATTTGTTTGTTTGTTTGTTTGTTTGTTTATTCATTCATTCAATTATTTTTTATTTATTTATGTTTGAGACTATAAATTTAATGTAACTTCTAAAAGATGCAAAGGAGAACAAAAGTAACATAGGAAGATATCATAAGTAAAGTCGTATTTTAGCTAGACTTTGAAAGATTTGTATACTTTAAGCTAGGAGCGTTACAGATGAAGAAAAGGACAAATAATAATATGGAACCTTCTATTGGCTTCTAAGACACTGCACTCTTATGGATCTCCCTTGGCCTTCCTTCTCTTTCCCTTTTTTTATCCTCTTACTAGAGCCATTTTAAATCCAATATGTTCAAAACTGAGCTTATCTTCTCAAAGTCCCCTTTTCTGCAAAAGGTACCACTAAGCTTCCAGGTTCATAACTCCAGCATTGCTCTGGAACCCTCATTTTCCCTCACCCTACATAGCCAATCAGTTGCCAAATCTTGTTGCTTCTCTGTTGACAAGCTTCCTCTGGCTTCCACCCTTTCCACTCACAGGCTGTCCCCCTAGTTTAGGCTCTTCATCCCTTACCTCCATCTCACAACAGCCTCAAGGTTCTGCCCACTCCAATCCCTCCTTCTCACTGCTGCCAGGACTCCCTCTTTCCTTCCACCTCATAGTGCCTCTCTGTCCTTTAAGAGGCAGCCCAAAGACTTTACTTAAGCATCATGGCTTTTCTGGGCCCCTCAGCTGCTAGTGCCCTCCTTCCCTGGCTACCCTATGTCACAGCTATTTGGATCTCGTCACTTTATATTGATGCTGTATGTTTTCATATAGATGCACCATAGAATTCAGTCGTTAATGGGCGAGTAGCCCGTCTTGAATGATAGAATGCCACCAGGGAAGTCCTGCCTTATTATCCTTTGCTCATGTGCCCATAATGCCTCTTCCCCCACTTCCCATCTTGTTCCTACTTGTCTTTCAAAGTCCAACTCAACTGTTACCACATCATGAAGCCTTTGACCAATTTCTTCCATCAACAATCCTTTCTCTGTCCTGAGATGATTACAGCCCTCCTCCCTTAGAGGCAGGTCCTCACTAGATGCTTCCTTGTCCCAAGGAAGCAACAGGCTCCTCCATCCCATAAGTGTTCTCTTTACTCCAGTGCAGCACAGTCATTTCCCCTGATAGAAGGTGAGCTTCTTGAGGGCAAGGCTGTTTTGTTCTTATCTTAATATCTATAGCACATAGCCCTATGCCTGCATCAAGGAATAGGCACTTTAAAAAGGATTATGGAGGGCAGCTGCGTAGTCCAGTGAATGGAGAGCCAGGCTTAGAGATGGGAGGTCCTGGGTTCAAATCTGACCTCAGTCACTTCCTAGCTGTGTGATCCTGGGCAAGTCACTTGACCCTCATTGCCTAGTCCTTACCACTCTTCTGCTTTGGAATGAATACACAGTGTTAATTTTTTTTTTTAATAACCCTTACCTTTCATCTTGGAATCAATACTGTGTATTGGTTCCAAGGCAGAAGAGTGGTAAAGGCTAGCCAGTGGGGGTCAAGTGACTTGCCCAGGGTCACACAGCTAGGAAGTGACTGAGGCACAGTGTTAATTCTAAGACAAAAGGGAAAGCTTTAAAAACAAATAAATAAATAAAATGAATGAATGAATAAACAAACAAATAAATATATAAATAAAATAAAAAGGCTTGTGGATTGAGGCATGGTCTCAGGAATTGTGACTATAAAGCCCTAAAATCTGGCTTTATGACCTCTGAATAGTGAGTTATTCTCTTTCACAATCTGCAGGTCCATAAAGGTGGGAGGGAGCCACCCTGTCAAAGAAACTAATGCATAAATGTATAGTTCTTAACAGTATTCTTCTTCTCTCACCCCTAGGACTATGGCTGGGATTGATAACATGTGTCTTCTTTCAAAGCCTCTTTTATTTCATCTACATCCTCAAGACAAATTGGGAGCAAGCTGCAGAGCAGGTAAAGAGGCAAGAAAGCTTTCAGGAGATCTGTCTCCATCCCGCACCGATGCTTGGCCAGAGTGGTCCTGGGTAGTAGGAAGTGTGTGTGTAGAACCAGAAACAAAAGGAGAATGACCAACAACCAATCACACTGGGCTCTTTCTGCCCAGGAATATGGTGACATTGGAGCGTCCATTGATAATTACAAAAGCTGCCATTTCTGTGGTTCCAGAGTGCTGGACCTTCATGAGCTCCTTTTATCCTCCCCATAACTCTCAGGAGCGCAGGGTGGGGAGGTCATATTCCCTTTTTGCAGTTTCCAAAACACTAGAAAGATAACATCAGTCCCCGTAGAGATGGGATATGAACCTGGTGTAAAAGTTAAAATTAAATCTCAGTAATAATATTATATTTTAAGAGATTTATTAATGATCATTAGAAATCATACACCAGGCTGCTGACTCTGAGCCCATCTTCTGTGCTTTGGGAAATATTTTGGTGTTTTGGTTTATAGGTTCAGGAAATATTGGGGTTCTGTTCAGGGCCACGAGGTGAAGTTTAAGGAGGGAAGAGGGAGAGATCGTTCCTGATTCAGCTAAACCAGAAATAATATTTGGGTTTCATTCAGGCTTTGACAAATGCGGGGATAATTCTGGTATGGGGCTTGTTCATTGCTGGCCTGCAGAATATCATAAATGTGATTTTAGTTGGTTTTTCCCCATCATTGATGTCCCTCTTCCCTCCTTAAACTTCACCTCATGGCCCTGAACAGAACCCCAATATTTCCTGAACCTATAAACCAAAACACCAAAATATTTCCCAAAGCACAGCTGATGTCCCAGCCTAGATCGAGAACAAATCACAAGGTCTGGATCCTCTGTAAGGATTTGTGTAGTAAACTCAAAAAGATCAGACACTTGGCTTTCCAGTGTAATAGTAGTTACTTGAAACTTTTCTGGTTTTAAAAACTGTCACCTTGGAGAAAGGAGCAAGTACAAAGTTAAAGTATTTAAAAATTATTTTTAGCATCATGTGCCATGCTGTTGAGGAAACGAAGATGTTTTTTCATTAAATTAAAAAAGGAAAGTGATACCATTCCCAGAAAAGGAAACCTCCATTCCTCTTCTACTCATTTATAACTTTCCTTAGACTTAGAGGAGGAGCTTGTCCTCCCTGTGACTAAAGCTCACCAACCCACCTGTCTCCTTGAGCATCTTTTTTCCTCCCCTTTTGCTTCCTCATGACTTTGTTCCATTAATCGTCATGTTTTTCTTTTGTCTATCTTCCATTATTCCCTTTCCCCTGGGATTTCTTCTCTGTGCACAAACTTAATTCTTCCCTTCTTAAACACTTGGCTGCCCCTACCATTCCCTTTAAATATCGTCTATTTCCTTTCTTCCCTTTTATTGCCATCTTGCCTCCTCCTTTGGGGTCTCCCTGCCATCCAGCTCTCCTCTGGGGCTACAAGAAAGTGTAGCATATACAGCGGCCACACTCTAGTAAACCTTTGTGGCAGGCAAGCGAAATTGGGCAGAGGGAAACCCATCGGTGACTTAGGGGAGTGTCTGTCCCAGGTAGACAAAGACTTCCCCTGGTGGAATGTGTGCACGAGAGCTTCCAGTGGCTGTGAAGACACTGAAGCTGGTGCTGTGCATCACTGAGAGCTTAGTAAGATATCCGGAAAGCCAAGCATCCTGCATCCTGCATCCTGCATTCTGCATCCTGAGCCATCACCAGCCATTTTGACTTTATCTTGCCAATATGAGGCCAACAGCTTAAAGCAACTGTGCCTCACTTAAAGGCAATTTGTACTCCAGTCAACAGACGTCACCCCTGACGTCACTGGGCCTCTTTGAGCACTAAGGACGACATTCCACTGGCAAACTTTTGGAAAAGGTCACCGTCTTGGCATTTCCACACATTCCTCAGCTCCGTGTCATCTGGCTTCTGTCCACACTACAAGGACACTCCGGACCCTCTTAGTGCCTCTGTTCTGGACCTCTGCCCGCTCGACGGTCATTCATTAAGTTCCTGCTCTGTGCCAGATGCTGGGGTCATGGACAAAACCGAAACAAACCCTGCCTTCAAAGAGCTTCCATCACACTGGGGAGAAGCCCCCTCTGCCTACATAAGGGAATATGAATTTCTTGGGCAGTGGGGATCAGGAGAAGGGCCCTGGAGCTGAGCCCTTGGCATCACGGAAAAGTACTCAGGAGAAGAACGTCCTGTGCAGGGAGCAGCCTGTGGGGGCAATTTGGCTGGAATGCAGAGCAGGTGAGGAGAGGAGGAAGATAAACTGAGTAGAGAAAAGAGGTCCATGTCAGATCATGGGAAGAACTTCCCAGGCCAAACAGAGAAGGCTGTGTCTTCCCTAGAGGGGCCCCCTTAAGCTTCTTCAGCAGGGCCTGATGTGGTCAGACTTAACAAAAGCCACTTTCTTCTTGGTTTTCTCTCTTGCCCTTTTTTCTTTAATTTTATGCTTTCATGTTGACCTTCCTCAGGGACTCCATCTGTCTCTGGATGGCTTTTCCCCAACTTCCCACCCTCTTAAACCTAGTTATTAGGCACCTACTAGGCAGGCACTACGCTAGGTTCTGGGGATTCAAAGAAAGGCAGCCCCCTCCCACCTGCCCCCCAACAATCCCTGTTCTCCAGGAGCTCATCGTTGAATGGGGTCCACGACATGTGAGTGACTATGAACAAACAAGAAATGGGCTGGATAAACTGGAGGGGGGAAGTGAGGGGGAGCTGCTATGATGGAGAAGGCTTCCTGCAGAAAGTAAGATGTTAGATGAGAATAGAGCTTAGAAAGCCAGAAGATTTTATATTTGGTCTTAGAAGTACCAGGAGCCATTGGCGTTTCCTGATTAGGAGATGATACGTACTTCAGGAGGTTCAATGGTGGCTGGGCCAAAGTTCAGAGAGCCTTGAGGTCAACAGACCCACCATCTGGCTGTCACAAGTCATGGAGGCCTGGCAGAGTGACGGTCTGCACCAGAGAGGACCGCTGGAAGAAGTGTTGGGAAGCTGGAAAGACAGGACTTGGCAGGAGTCAGGGAGGAGTGCAGGGTGAGCTTGCTGACTGGGAGTACAAGAAATCCCTTGACAGTAATAGGGATGTTAGGAAGAGGCTTTTTGGGTGGGTGGGGTCATGTTGAATTTAAGATGTCTTCAGAGAGACTAGAAGTCAGCAGAGATATTAGGACTGTGGGCCTAGGAGGCAGAGGGGAATGTTTAAGTTCAAGGAGAGCTCTTGGGTTGGGTGATCTGAATGGTTGTTTACTTCTTGTAAATAATAATTAAAAAAAGGAATTATCTTGGCCAAAGTGGAATGCTCAGGTCCTTCATGCAAAGTATCCCCTGCTGCCCTTTGCTCACACTCCTTACCTCTCCCCTCCTCCTTTCCTTTAAGACCCTCCTCAAACAATGTCTTCTCCATTAAGCTTCTCTGACCCTCCTCCTCTGGTGGCAAGGATCTCTCCTTCTCTTCACATCACTTATGGCTTTGCCAGGATCCCCTTTTTGCCTCAGGTCACTCTCTTTCCTGTCATTCTCATGTCTACTTGTTCTGCCCCTATTTAGACTGTTAACCTCTTGAGAACAAAGTCCGTGTCCCAGCTTTCTTTGTGTCCCTGGCAGAGGCCTTTCCCAGAGTGGGCACTGAGTAAGTGGCACATTGAACTGGAACCTCATCTTCAGGGCCGTGGGAGGCAGAGCAGGGCATTGTAGATACCATACCACAGCCCTGCTTTGAAAATTTAGGAACTTAAATTTGGGACCTTTCATTGGGAGAATAATGGAGAATTTCTAGTAATGTGTGTGATATTGTTTTGTTTTATTTGTTTGTTTGTTTGTTTTGTTTTTTTAGGCAAAGATACGGGCTGGGCTGAAAGGAACAAGTCTCAGTGCTCATACAGGTAATAAAATGCCTTCTTCTGATTTACTTTATTGCCTTCTGTAAGAGAAAGAGGGAGGGGAGGAGAGAGAGAGGGGGGAGAGAGGGAGAGAGAGAGAGGGAGAGAGGGAGAGAGAGAGAGACGGGAGGAGAGAGAGAGAGAGAGAGAGAGAGAGAGAGAGAGAGAGAGAGAGAGGGAGAGAGGGAGAGAGAGAGAGAGAGGGAGAGAGGGAGAGAGGGAGAGAGGGAGAGAGGGAGAGAGGGAGAGAGGGAGAGAGAGAGAGAGAGGGAGAGAGGGAGAGAGAGGGAGATGGGAGGAGAGAGAGAGAGAGATTGAGAGAGAGGGAGAGAGGGAGGGAGGGAGAGAGAGAGGGAGGGAGAGAGAGGGAGACGGGGGGGGGGAGAGGGGGGAGAGGGAGAGGGAGAGGGGGAGAGGGAGAGAGAGGGAGACAGGGGGAGAGAGAGAGAGAGGGAGGGAGGGAGAGAGAGAGAGAGAGAGAGAGGGAGAGGGAGGGAGGGAGAGAGAGAGAGGGGGAGGGAGAGAGAGAGAGAAAGAGAGAGAGAGGGAGGGAGAGAGGGAGGGAGAGAGGGAGGGAGAGAAAGAAAGAAGGGGGGGAGAGGGAGAGAGTGTGTCTTATGTAGATAAGGCCTGCTAGTTTCTGATCCCAAACCCTAATGAAAATTTTGCCTCTGCCTTAAATATCAAGCCTGTAAATTCACCCATCACTGTCAGCCTTGGAAATGCACTAACTTTAATTATAAGTAAGATAATATTTTGACCAATTTGAGCAGAGATTTAAGCTGACATTCACAAACTGTAAAGGGAATGGGGTGAGGTTAGAGTGTATCCACTACAGTATAGCATGGTGATTTTTATGTCTTGGCCAACAACTCAAACTAATTATGCTTTTCTGATACTTTAATATTTTGAATGATCTTTTCATTTTCTAACTGATTCCCTCCCCCACTCCTTGAAGTTCCTGTTCTTCATATTTCTTCCTTCTTCAATCCCAATAGTAACCCTTTTCCTGATCTTCTCAACTGAGAACCCTTCTCATGCTTGACTGAAAAAATTAGAAGCCAAATGGCTTGAGCTCCCTCTTTTCCCCTTTTCTCTATATGAGAATGTTTTGATCTCATCCCTAACCCTAGTCTCCTTTACTATAGACTGATGGAAAGGTGGCCCTTCTTGCCAAGGCCAACACCTTTGATCCCATCCCTTCTATCTCTGGCAGATTGTCCCCACTATTTCCCTTCCTCTCTGATCTTCAATCTCTTCTTATCTATTGATTCTTTCCTACTTCCTACAAACATTTCCAAGTCTTCCTGCCTTTAAATGGGCTTTCGAGGACTCAAAAACTCCTGTAGCCCAGCCCATCCTCCTATCCCCAAAACCACTGATTATCTGAAAACTAAATCTAGTACTCTCTTGTTTTGATTTAATGTTCTTTCCATGACAGGCTTCTGATTTAAACTGAAAACAATTTTTTGATGGGTGAAATCTATTCTGTTAATTATGAGTGTTGAAAAAAATACAGAAAGTGAGTCAGTCTGTTTCCAACACAGATTGTAGTTTGTAACCACATAGGTGCAAAAACTAAAATATCTGCTGGATAATGCCATAATTAGAATCAATAATCCTAACGTTATTAAAACTTACAACATTAGAGTGTCATTTCAGAATTAAAATGGGAAATTCTCTTTCATTACTGATGAAACTTTATCCAATGCTATGTGGGGATGGGGCAGAGCATTTTACATGTTTATCTAAACAGTTAAACTAAAGAAATTATGCTTAGTCCTTGGCTTGTGGCCTCTGGTTATAACAGGTAACAATGCGTGGGTACCACAAGCAGAGCAGTAATTGGAATTCATAGATTTCAAAATCCGTGGTCAGTCTATTCCATCCCTCTTCTGACCTTCACTGTAAATCTTTGATTGGCCTTTCCCATGAGAAAGCAGGTCAGGTCGAGGGGATATAGCTGGGGAGGTAGACTCTAAATGACATCCCAGTGCAAACATCAACAGCATGGAAATAGGTTCTGATGAAGGATACATGTAAAACCCAATGAAATTGTGCGTTGGCTGCAGGAAGGGTGGGTGGAGGGGAGGGAGGGAAATAATGTGATTATTGTAACCAAGGAATAATGTTCTAAATTGACTAAATAAATTAATTTAAAAAGCAAAATAAAAAATAAAAAAGCAGATCAGGTGTGTGAGGAGTTATATGGATGGCACATGTTGTGGTTGAGAGCATCGACAATGACGATGCTGAGTGGACTTGGGCCAGACCTGTGCATAAATGGTATCCTCTATGTCAATACAGACTTGGCTGTTCTAGAATCAGAAGACTTTGATGAACTGATTTTGCCCGACGACATTACATCAGAGAGTAAGATGGATCAATCCATGGTGCTAGAAGAAATGGCCCCGTATTCCGTTTCAACGGTCGGGGAGCTGCTGACTGGGAAGCAGCTGGCTTGTCGGCGTGGGATAGCGGTTGCAGTTGCTTTTGGCACCCTGATAGCAGGGATTGTAATAAGACATTCAGCAGGTAATGACTAGACAGAATGCTGACTGTTATTCACCTACCACTGAGAAAATGAGGCCTGTAGGGAGCCCTCCACCCCATGGTGTGGACAGTGACTCCAGTCTGTTGAAATTGCACTTAAGTCCTTGGCCTGAAGTTTCTCTGTAGCTTCTGACCAGCCATAGCATCTGATTTAGGAGCAGGACAGGATAGAAGGTAAAAGTAATTTTGTTTCTGTCCCACGTGTTAATTCAATATCATGGTTTTCAAATCTGTAAATAGAATTTGCCCTCCTTGTAGCCGTCCTCTCTTTTATCACATCTCAAACCTCCTCCCTTTTTCCAAAAGGGAGATCAATCTGTTTTCTTGCAAAATAGAAATGGCTGGTGGGGCACCTTGTTATTCATCATCAGTTACAATGTGTGATCTTGGTCTGTGACCGGTGAATGTCCAGAGTGCCCATTGCATGCCAGGCACCATTCCGTGTACATTGCCACGTCATCTTTTTTCAAATAAATTCCTTAAAATTTAGCCTGCGTCATGTCATTTTCTGGGCTGCTCATTCTTTTCTTTTTTTTTTCTTTTTTTCTCAAATTATACTTTTTTGCCTTTTTCGTCCTGGAACCGTAACTTTTTATGGTGACTGCCTTCACGTGAATTAGACAATTCTGCTTGAGCCTTCGATAATGATATCTTACCTTTGTACAGCACTATATATTTTTGTGGTGCTTTGGACGTCCATCATGTTACTGTAGGGCAAATAGGGTAGAGATTATTCCCATTCTATAGATATGGAAACTCTGACCCAAGGAAAGGTACCCGCCACAGTAGAGATCCAGAAGGGCTTCATGGAGTTGGTGGCAGGTAGAGGGCAGCAGAAGGCACAGAGCACTAGACCAATTTTGACCCGCCATTCTCCTGCTTTGTTTCATTGTTTACTACCAGGAAAAGTGCCACATGGAATACTTTAATATGTGGGAGACCTTTGTTTCTGCTTTTATCTCTTGGTGTAGGTGCCCATTAAGAGGGAAGGCGGTGTCCTTCTTGAGGAAAAGAAAGTAGGCCAGGGTAGCTGGATTGTAAAATCATTATAGGGAGGAGGAAAGGATAAGAAGCCTGGAGAGCTGGGAAGGGACAGGTTGTGAAGAGCTTAAATGCCAAATAAAAACATTTGTATTGGAGCCTGGAGGTGAAGAGGAAGCCCCTGGAGTTCATTAAATGCAGAGGATGTGGCTGAGTAAAGAATGGACTGGAATGAGGAAGAGATTTAGGAGGCAGTCAAGAGGCTCAATGGAAAAATTTCTGGGTCTGGATTCAGTTTGAATCTTGCTTCACACATTTACTAGTTGTGTGATCCTGGGTAAATCCCTTCACCTCATTCTGCCTTAGTTTTCTCCACTATAAAATGAGAACAAGGATAGCACCTACCTCTCAGGGTTGTTTTGAGGGTCAAATGTGTAATATTTGTAAATCCCTCAACACAATGCTTGGCACATAGTAGGTGCTTAATAAATGCTTCTTTCTTTGAAGTGAATCTTTCTTTCTGTAAGGCATGGACCTCACTTGGGAAACCATTGTCATAATCTAGGTGAGAGATGATGAGGCTCTGAACTAGGGTGGTGCCTGTGGGAGTGGAGAAATGAAGGTATTTAGGGAAGATGTGAAGGTAAAAGTGACAAGATTTGGCAACAGATGGCGATGTGGGGTGAGAGTGAGTGAGGATGCACCATTGGGTGCCTGGCCAACTGTTTGTTGGTGGACAGTAAGAGAAGTTTGGAAAACTTCTTTTGGAAAAAAGATGAATTCTATTGTGAGTTTGAGGTGCTTATAGGACACAGAATTGTTCAAACTGTCCAAACGATGGTTAATGATACCCCACCAGCTCGCAGGAGAGAAGCCAGATCTGTGAAACATTTACGTAACAACCAAAAAATCCAATGGGACATGACCAAGAGGCACAACTTCTAGAGGGAGGGAGGCTCTACTGTTTTCTGTCATCAGATCTCATCCACTAACAGTCTGTTCAGTTCTGGGAAGAAGCTGTAGAGGAGGGCATTGGTCCATAACAGGGAAGAGCCTGGGGGCCATGACACTGGAGAATCCATTGGAGGAAGATTGGGTGTAAGAGCGAGGAGAGAACAGGAAGGGCCTTGTAGAGGAGAGATGCCACTCATTCTTTTTTGTCCCACAGAACTAAGAGCAGTGAGCATGAGATGAAAATATCAGGAAGCATTTCTAATGGTCAGAACTGTCCGCATGGGGAATGGGCTTCCTTCAAGCAGGGGCCTGATGACCATTGGTCAGTTCCATTAGAATGGAGATTGCTTTTGTGTGGTTTGGACTATGTGGCCACTGAGACCTCTTCCAAATCCCAAATATTGAGATCCTGAATTCTCATGTGAAAAGTTAATACAAAATACCAGCTGGGCAAGAAATCCCAGGAAGTTCTCTCCTGCACTCCATTGATCTGAGAGGTTGTGGCCAAGTCCTGGTTTCTGCCACCAGTCATTTCCTTTCTGCCTTCTTCCTGGAAGCTTCCCATGGATTTGGCTTCATTTCTTTGGAAATAGTTTTAGAACAATAGAATGAGCAATTTTATTATTAATCATGAAGCAAGATTGTGCCTGTGGGGCCTGGGAAATGAGTACATCAATAGCCACTAGAAATTAAAGCAAATGTCAAATATAGCAACACCTGGCCCTAGGCCTGGAGGCCTCTAAAAGGCTGGCAAGTTCATCATGGTGGCAGGGGGAAGCTGGGTGGCTCAGTGGATTGAGAGTCAAGCTTAGAGATGTGAGGTCCTAGGTTCAAATGTGACCTCAGACACTTCCCAGCTGTGTGACCCTGAGCAAGTCACTTAACCCCCATTGCCTAGCCCTTATCACTCTTCTGCCTTGGAGTCAATACACAGTATTGACTCTAAGACAGAAGGGAAAGGAAGGAAGGAAGGAAGGAAGGAAGGAAGGAAGGAAGGAAGGAAGGAAGGAAGGAAGGAAGGAAGGAAGGAAGGAAGGGAAGGAAGGAAGGAAGGAAGGAAGGAAGGAAGGAAGGAAGGAAGGAAGGAAGGAAGGAAGGAAGGAAGGAAGGAAGGAAGGAAGGAAGGAAGGAAGGAAGATGGTGGTCATAGTTTTCTCTACTCAGAGGATTAGCCCAATGCAGGATTATTTCAAGGGCCAACATTTTCACCCAAGTTTCCATATTTTTTTTAACCCTTACCTCCTGTCCTAATAATAATAATTCTAAGACAGAAGAGACACAAGGGGTAGGCAGTTGGGATTAAGTGACTTGCCTAAGGTTAGTATCTGAGGTCAAATTTGAACCCAGGTCCTCCTGTCCCCAAGCCAGGTGCTTTATCCACTGTGCTACCTAGATGCCCCTATGTTTCCCTATCTTTAAAGGAAAAGTTCTGAAGACAGATAATTTCTCTTCCATATGCAGTGGGCCCACACTTTGTCACAGTTCCAGTTTTCTAGGATGCAGCCCCAAATTTTTACGCTGCAAGAAGGTGCTTTTTTATTACATGGTATGGCCTCTTTCTTGTGAAATTGATCTGGTTCGAGTTCATTCATGCATTGAAAAAATAACATTTGCTCAACCCTCTTGGGAAAGGAATGGGACAAGAGCCCTTTGGTTGGTTTTTTAGGAAGAGTTATTTTTTAATTTTGAAAATGTTTATATTTTATTTTTCTAATTACATACAAAAACAATTTTTCCATTTGATTTTTTAAATGTTGAGTTCCAAATTCTCTCCTTTTCCTCCCTCCTTATTGAGAAGGCAAAGCAATTTGAGATAGATTATACAATGTATTTCATTTTGCAATCATGCAAACATTTCCACATTAGCCACGTTACAAAAGCAAATAGACCCAACTCCTCTCCGCTGAGAAAGAAAATGAAAAGAAAGTATGCTTTAATCGGCATTCAGACACCATCAGTCCTTTCTCTGCATTGTTCATCATAAGCCCCTTGGAATTGTCTTAGATTGTTGTATTGCTGAGAATAATGAAGTCAGGCACATTTAATCACAATACACTGTTGCTGTTATTGCATGATGCTCTCCGAATTCTGAAGAGCCCTTTGTTGACATTTTTTCTTTAGCCTGAAGGATCCAGTATTGGATTCTAGTTGGAACTAATCCAGATTTGGAGCACCTAGCCTAAGGCATAATGGGAATGTTTGAAGAGTCTCCATTTCTGCCTATTGTAAATCATTCTACGTGCCTTTGGTAGGCATCTGTACTAGGTGCTGGTGATAATAATAATAATAATAATAATAATAAGGAAATAGTTTCTACACTTGAGGACCCTTTGGAAGGCTCAGTAACAGCAGGACCTGAATACTTCCTTTCTACCTCATTCCACAAGATGGCGCCCAAAGTCCACTTACTTTTGAAGTCTTGTCTTTTTCCCCCCCTCTTGGGACATGTGAGATTCTTTTCATTAAGCACTTCCATGGCTACAATAATATTTGGCCTGTCGTTTTGGAACATGTTCAGTTCTTGATAAATCTCTGTGTTGTCTCGACCCTCAATCTTATTTAAATATTTGCTTCACTTGGCCCCATAGGACTGAACTAGGACCAATGGATGGAAGCTACTGGGAAGTGTTAGGAGGAACTTCAGAACAGGAAAAATGGAATGGACTATCATGAAAGGTAGTGAGTTCCCTGACACTTAGGGCGTTTAAGTGGAAGTTATATCATTACTTGTTGGATGACGTAGAGAATTCATGCTTCATGTTGGGAGGGAGAGGTCGGACTACAGGACTTTTGAGGTCCCTTCCAACTCTCGGATTGATTATCATAGTCTAGCAGCAGATGAATTGAAATAAATTTTAGCATCCTCACTCTTAAGCTGTTAAACTTTGTTTTTAAAATTCCATGTCAGTAATTTGTTATTGCATGTAATTGGTAAAGTAGCTTTATAATAATAAATAAAAAATAATAATAATTAAAAAATCTTAAATAAAATTCCATGTCCAGGTTCATTCACAGATTTTTCCAGAATCTGGTTGTTTGAAAATCTATATCCTGAATATCAGAGCGACTGTCCCCTATTCATTCTTTCAATAAATATTTATTAAATGCTATTGTGTAAACAAGTCCTAAGGATAGTGGTCTGGCCAGGGAGTCAAGTGGTTGATCTTGGAATTATAATCTGCTTTGAGGTGAACCTAGAATAGATAACCTTGATTGGAATTCCCCCCAAATAGTCTTAAGCTTGATAATCAGTCCTGAGTACCGAGCTAGAGAAGTGAAGGCCACTTTGGAGTCTCTAAGATAAGAGGCTCTTCATGCTGCAACAAAGAAAAAGTCAAAAGCAACTGCCATGGTATTTGTTCCCTGCCTGTAAATCACATCACAGTACTTAAGTTCTTTCTTCCTGGCATGAAACCATTTGCATTCATGTCTTTCTTTCATGTTAAAGAATTATCCATCCATCCATCCATCCATCCATCCATCCGTCCGTCCGTCCGTCCGTCTGTCCGTCCATCTATCTATCTATCTATCTATCTATCTATCTATCTATCTATCTATCTATCTATCTATCTATCTATCTATCTATCTATCTATCTGTCTGTCTATCTATCTATCTAATTATCTACTTATCTATCTGCCTATCTATCTCTATATCTATTTAATTATCTAATCTATCTCTGTTGCAGACCGGCCAGCGGTTACAACATAAAGATTTCTGGGTAAGTAGGTTTAGGGTCTGAGAAGGAGAGAGAAGCCTGGAGGAAGGGTGATAAATGAAGACTCAAACACAAGTTAATTAATCTGAGCATCGGCGCTGCTCCTTCCTCTCTCTTTGGTAACCTCTTGCTCTCCGCCTGCTCTCGTGGAACCTCTGCTCTAAGACTCCTCTGTAACTTTGATCTCTATCCTCAAGCTTAAGCACTTTTCTTCTAATCCACATGTCCTCTTGTGCTCATATCTTCCTTCATCTTATTTTCAAAGGAAGATATTAGGGGCAAGTGCTGCTCCTCAGATTAATTAACTTGTGTTTGAGTCTTCATTTATCACCCTTCCTCCAGGCTTCTCTCTCCTTCTCAGACCCTAAACCCACTTACTCAGAAATCTTTATGTTGTAACCGCTGGCCAGTCTCACACAATCTCTATATCTAATTCTCTATCCATCCATCCATCTATCTATCTATCTGTCTATCTATCTATCTATCTATCTATCTATCTATCTATCCATCCATCCATCCATTTATCTATATAGCTATCTAATTCTCTAATTCTCTACTTACTATCTGCCTATCTATCTCTATATCTATCTTGCTATCTATATCTATATATCCTTGTCTTTCCAACATCTTACACACTGCCAGATCCAGAAAGACTTGGGAATATGAGACTGAGAGGCATAGCATTTAAGAAAGAATGTATCTTGGCAGGTTTTGCCTTCCTCCATGTAGCCTGAAGTCATCCAAGGGACTCTAAAACTGATCCCTGGTTATCTCTAGCCCAGAGTATCCAGGACTGATTTTCAGGTTCAAGATCATCCTTAGACAAAGGACAGTTAGGTGGCTCAATGGGCAGCCTAGCCTAGAAACTGGAGATTCTGGGTCTAAATATGGCCTCAGGCACTTCCTAGCTGTGTGACCCTGAGCAAATCACTTAGTAACAGTTGCCAAAGCCTCTTCTGCTTTGGAATAGATAATTAGTATCATTTCTAAGGCAGAAGATAAGGGTTAAACAAATCCTTAGACACTTGAAATCTAGATCCCTAACTCAAGGATATCCTGTAGTCATCTCAAAGCACTCCTCTCAACTCCAGATATTTTGGGGATTGCTCATTTGTGACTTTTATACTGCCTTGTATTACTTTTTTCATATAAATTTCTGTCTCTCCCTCTAGGCTGTAAGGCCTTTGAAGGCAGGGGTTGTATCCTAAATGTCTTTTTTATTTTTTACCTCAACCTTTTTTCTTAGAATCGGCTCCAAGGCATAAGGGCTTACAGTAAAGTGTTAGGCAGTTGGGCCAGGGTCACACTGCCTTCCCTCTTGGAATCAATACTGTGTATTGGTTTCAAAACAGAAGAGTGGTAAAGACTAGGCAATGGGGATCAAGTGACTTACCCAGGGTCACACAGCCAGGAAGTGTCTGAGGCCAGTTTTGAACCCAGGTCCTCCCATCTCCAAAGGGGCTTGGCTCCCAATCCACCTGCCTCACTAAATGACTTTAGATCCATACCTGCACATAGATCATAAGACCCTTGTTTTAGGGATGGAAGGAGGACCATTTTGTCCAATCTCCTCTTTTTCCAGAAAGGAAACAGAGACTTACTTCCCTGAGGAGGCTAAGGAAACCACCCCAGGTCCTACAATTAGTAAGTATCCCAAGTGGAGCTAGGGGCCGTAGTGACTAGAGCCAGTGCCATCTCCGGAGTCCCTCACTGCCTCCTCCTAAAGGCTGGTGATGCTGGTGATGAGAGGAGAGCTGGCAGATGCTTGTGCTGAGGCAAGGTGCAGGGCTGGGTTGGAGATATTTATCAAGTTGCATCTGGTGAAACATCAGAATATGTGATCAGGAATAGCCATAATTTCCTTGCTCTAAAATGGCAGTTGGGAGAAAGTGAGAAAGAAGAACTAGGAAGGGGCAAAGATTGGAGGAAAGCTGAAGTCTGGAAGAGTAGCTCATCCAGCCTGGCCATGCGATAGGTTCAGTGACTGTTTGCAGATTGAAATGTTATGGAGAAGCCAACAGAAGAGGGAGCAATTGGCAAACCCAAAGGAAAAGACTCTACAGTTTTATCTGAATAATACAGTACAAAGGCCTTGGGCTTGGGTCCAACTTTCCTGGGAGGGCCTTTATATTGGCTAAGCACAAGAGCTTCATTTCATTTGTGTTCATAGTGGCTGCTGGCTTCCCTGGGAAACTCTGTTGAAGGTAATTTCTTTTTCTGATTCTTTATCGTCGTCGTTAGTCCTTTATATGAATTCACTAATGTATGGATTTTCTTAGAGCAGCAGCGGTTCGCAAAACCACGTTCCTGGGGCTAAAATTGCCCTCTTCTCCCCTGATTACAGATCTGTGGGGAACTAGAAGGTCATGAAGCAGGAGGAGGATGTTTTCCCTCCTCCATCCCCACAGCGTTTAACTTTTGTAATAAGGGAAATGCTGGGCGCTTTATTGTAATTATGGTAGCTCTCTTATCATTTGGAAATGAAATAACAGCTGTGTTTCCAGAATGCAGGGCTGCCCTTAGATTGTTCCCCCTCCTCCCTCCTTGTAGCTGTACCAAAGATTGCTCTCTTTTCATGGCTTTCTCTGGGCAGTGTCCTAATTCCTAAACTCTTTCCTAATGACAGGGAATTCTCAAAGTGATTATCAGAATCCATCAGTTGGTTGACAAGTACTACAATAGAGGACAGTGGAGATAATAGTGGGTTTGGGATAAAGAGGACCAGGGTTCAACTACCACTGCCGACACTCTGTGACCTTGGGCAAGTTGTTTATTTCTCTGGACCTCAATTTCCTCATCTATGAACTGGGTTGAACTAAATGGCCTCTGAAGACTCTCCCAGCTATAAATCTGTGATATTGTAATCTAGTCCAAGTCTATGGTTGTGGAAAACAAACATGGTGGCCATCACCCTTTTGTCTACTGTCAGGAGAAGGGAGGTAGCTTGGTGCAGTAGATAGAACCCTAGCTTCATAGTCCTGGCCCAATTACTTACCACCTAGGAAACACTGGACAAGCCATTTCATGTTTCCAGACCTCAGAAGTTTTCTCATGTGTAAAATGAGAGGGTTGCCCAGATGAACTTTGACATCCCTCTTATTCCAAATTTATGATCGGGTGATTGATATAGACGTGTCCTAGCATGAAGGCGTTTGACATTTGTTCAACAAACATTTATGATTTGTACCTGACACTGGTTAGGGGTACGGGGTATGAAAAGCAGCGAGAGGCAGACCCTGACCTCAAGGAACTTACAATCCACTGGGGGAGAGAACATGCAAACAAATAGATACAAAGCCAGCTATATCCAAGATAAATAGGAAATGATTAACAGAGAAGGCACTAGAATGAAGAGAAATCCAAGGTAAGACTTAAAGGAAGCCAAGTATGGAACTTACCTTAATTTTTGGAGGCAAAGACAAAATGACCACCTAGTAAATCTTAAGGGATGGAGTGAATTTTGGGGTGGTTATCAAGCTACATAAGGGAAAAGAATGCAAGGGAGGGAACCAGACCATAAATCCTTTGTGGTTATGATTTACCCAAAAAGAAACTGTGGGAGAGAAAAAATACGATGAATATCAAGAAGAAATGCAGCCCTTCACATACTCCAGATTCCAGCTGGATTGCCTTACTAGCTGTTCCTGACCTGCCCATTCCCATTGCCTGGCCTTCCCCAAGGCTGCCCTATTCCATCAGGTCTGAAAGTCATTCCTTTCTCAGCTCTGTCCCAGAAGGCCTTGGGGGCCCCTTCTAGATCCATGCTTCTGTACAGACTTCCATTTTGTTCCTTGCAGAACCTCTGGGTTCAATTCCTTGAACATGAATTATACACCTACTAAATAAACAGTTGGAGTGTGTTAGACTGAAACAGGTTTTGTGTGAGGAAATAAGCCAATGAAGATGGCTCTAGAGCCTGGAATATGCCCCTTCTCAAAGTTTCAGCAAAGGTGTCTAAATTTTGGCGAATCTGACTGGCAGTCCAGAATTCCCTAAGGTCAGAAATAGAGTGTATCATGAACAAGCACCTGGTCAGGGAGGGTGGCACCTCAGAGGCCAACTGCTGCTGATTGCCCTCCGGGGAGATGGAAGCACAGTATCTCTAGAGCCTGGTTAAATTGTTTACTACCAAAGGTTGTGCCCCCCTCCTTTTAAAACTCTTACTTTTTGTCTTAGTGTTGAGGACTAGGCAGTCAGGATTAAGTGACTTGTTCAGAGTCACACAGCTAGCAAGTGTCTGAGGTCAGATTTGAACCCAGGCCCTCCTGACTCCAGGTCTGGCACTCTATCCACCATGCTACTTAGATGCCCCAAGGCTTTTCCATATTTTTTAGGAAACTTTGTCATAGAATGAACAAATGCCAACACCTTTCCTGTGCAAGAACCAGTAAAGTAGACCTAAATGCCAGTCTGGTATTTCTCCTGAGATTGAACTCAGTCTCATTCATTGCTTTGAGCAAACCCATTAGCTTCACCCTTAGGATGAAGGTCTTCCATTGCCTGTAGTTGAATAAGAGCACTTTTAAAATTTTAAATTATTTTTAATAATATTTTATTTTTCCTCACTAAATGAAAATGAAATGAAATGAAAATTTAAAAAATGTTCATTTTTTTTTTAAAGTTTGAACCAAATTCTCCCCCTCCCTCCCTTTCCTCTCTCCTCCCTGAGATGGTATTCAATCTGATATAGATTTTACATGCATAATAGCGTCAAACACCATCACTCTCTTTCTCTGTGAAATAGGGGCTTGGAGCAGACGCTCTTGAGTTCCCTTCAAATCAGTTTGGCTAGCTTTACTCTGCCAGACATTGTTCCAAGTACTGGAGACCAGAGACAAAAATGAAATAGCCCTTGCCCTCGAGGAGCTTATAGTCCAATGGAGAAAACATGTATCCAAATCATGGATCAGGGAAGGCTTCTTGTAAGAGGAGGAGCCTTGAATGGGCGTAAATGTTCCAAGAGGCAGGGGTGAAGAGGAGCAGTCATTTCTGGCCTTATAAAGAGGCCCAGGCAGGGGATGTAATAACTGCAAGTCCAGTTTGGTGGGAATGGAGCCAGGGAAATGTGTAATGCTGCTGTTAAGGATTGGAGTCAGATGGTGAAGGGCTCTTCTGGAGGAACAGATTATATTTTATAGGCTACTCTAGAGGAAAGAGGTGGGAGGATAGGCAGGGAGCCCAGAGATCAGGAAGTTCAAATATGGCCTCAGACACTAGCTGCGGGATCCTGGGCAAGTCACTTCACCCCATTTGCCTCAGTTTCCTCTTCTGTCAAATGAGCCGAAGAAGGAAATGGCCAACCACTCTAGTATTTTGCCGAGAAAGTCCCAAATGGGGTCTGGAAGAGTCAAGAGACGACTGAAAAAAGCCGACTGAAGCACAAACGGTGGGAAGAGGCCCTGGTCAGACGTCCATGTGCTCTCCGATGATTAGTGTGTGGAGGAAGGCCTGGATGGGGAGATTAGAGGCAGGGAGACCCAGGCAGGAAGGAGGCGACTGGCCCGTCCAAGGTTCCGGCTCAAGATGGGAGTCTTGGGAAGGGGGAAGAGTTAGAGACAAACGCTAAGAATGGGGGGAGCATGGGGTGGGGGTGGACTGGGCAGGCCTGCAGGAAGTTCAGAAGAGTGGATTTGGCGGCAGGATTGCGACTTCGGAATACTTTGTCCCTGGGCTCTCAGACCTAGAGCGGGCTGTCTTACAAACTCGGACATTCAATCCTGACGCGTATTGGAGGACAGGGAGAGGCAAGTGGGCTGGGGCAGAGCTGGGGGCATCCCCAACCCACCGGGATGGGCGGGGACCGATGACGTCAGAGTCAACGCCCCACCCTCACTCCGACCGAGCCGGAGGAGGGTGGGAGCGCAGGGCGGGGCGAGCAAGGCCCAGGCTGTGCACGTGGCCTACTCAAGCCAATAGGAAGGCGGGCTAGAGACCCCCACCCCCTAGGCCTGGGCCCCGAGCCTGCCGGTGACTGGCGCCCAGGAGCCTCGGAGCCCGCCCTTCCCTCGCACCTGCGGTCCAGGGCGCCGCCCCCACAGGGGACGCCCGCGGGGTTTGAGGCGGAGCGCCGCCCTAAGACGAGACAAGGGGGCCGACCGCAGCCCTGGAGCGTCCTGACGCTGGTCTCGCCGGGCGCCCGCTGTCGGGCCCTGGTCTTATGCAGAGCGGCATCATGGAGCAGCTGGTGCGGCGAACCCGGGCCGCCTTCCAGAGCGGCCGCTCGCGGCCACTGGCCTTCCGCCTGCAGCAGCTGCGGGCCCTGCAGAGGATGGTGCAGGAGTGCCAGAAGGAGATCGTGGCAGCGCTGACCGAAGACCTGCACAAGGTACGGGGGGTGGGAAGGGGGCGGGGAGGAAATGGAAGACTGGAGGGGATGGAGAGGGGAGGGGCGGAGGGATGGGACCCGGGACCTGTACCAGGTATCACCCACCCCCTGCTGGGAGAGACTGGAGGAAGCTCCTCCCCTTTCGTCCTTTCGCCCCCCCCCACCCCCGCCTCTCCCGCACCGGTGCAGTGATTTCCGGCTGGGTCCCCACTTCCCGGCACCCTGCTCCCCAGGGGCTGAACCTTCCCTCCTGGACTATCCTTCGTTCACTTCATCTCTTCATTTCGGGGAAGGGAGAGAGGAAATATGTCCTGTGGTGAAATGGGATGGGGGGGGGCCCACCAAGGAAAAGCAGTCTGGCCCTAGGCCGTGCGTAGGCCTGCCTGGGTCAGCGGCCTTTCCACCACTTCTCACTTAGAACACCAGGCTGGCGGTGGGCCTGAGGAGAGGGTACCAAAGGAATAACTAGTAAGAGCCTTGGGAGAGTTGTGCCCTGGCAGGCCGAATAGAGAGGGGCTGGCCAGGAAAACCTCTCCTACGTTACCTTCTGGGTACTCTGACAACTCACGAGGACTGAAAGCTGAAGAGGGAGCCTCACAAACAGCTCTGATCCATAGTTCTTAAGGACTATGAAACCCTGTTGGGGGAGGGGGATGTTGCTGTACACCTTGGAGCTGATTACATTTTACTGATGAGCAGGGATGAGAGGTGAAAAAAATGCTACCCATCAGGTTTGGGCAAGTGAAGAAACAAAGCCCAGGGCTCACCTGGAAAGTGCTAAGAGAACTCGGCTCCAATCGATTTCTGAAGGCTTTTGGCCCAGTGAAGTTTTCTGGCCAGTGTGCAAAAGTGATGAATATGAATGGGAGGAAGATTAGAGAGATTTCAAGATCAGATGAATTTCATGAACTGGAATGGAATTTAACAAGGATTTTTGGAATATTAAATTGCAGGGTTAACTCCATTAACTAACAGGATGGAATAAATTGTTAAAGTGTATTTCCTGTCAGATTTAGAACTGCTCTTGGTTTCCCCCATCTCTACTCTGTCCCTTTATGATTAACTGTGATTCTATATTGTGATAGAGTGAATTCAACGCATATAGTCAAGAAGTTATTACTATTCTTGGGGAACTTGACCATGTGCTGGAGAAACTTCCTGAATGGGTTGCCCCAGAGTCAGTGAAGAAGAATCTCTTGACAATGATGGATGAGGCCTACATCCACTCAGAGCCTCTAGGAGTAGTCTTGATTATTGGAGCTTGGAACTACCCTTTTGTCCTAAGTATCCAGCCGCTAATAGGAGCCATTGCAGCAGGTACGGTGTCATCTTTATTGTGTGTGTGTATTTTTTTAATGGAGACTAATTCTCTCAAATTAATTTGCAGATTAAAGGTAGAAATCATTGAGTCTATTTTTTTGAGTGATGGTTATTCATGTTTTCCAGCCACTTAGTTTATGCTTTTCATAAGCATTATTTAACCATGATGGAGACTTTAATTGGAAACAGTGACTTTCTTAGGAAGCACTTGGGGAATATATGCACTGATTCAAGACCAGTGAGATTTATAAAAGCCTGAAAGGTCAGTGCCCAAAGAAGAGTGAGCAGAATGGGATTGTAGCCAGTTAGCTAAAATCAGTGGCCTTGAGCAAGTCAATTCTTCTCTCTTTGTTATAATAGTTATCCCACTATAATAATTAAAATGAAAGCAGTGCCTGTGGAGTCAGCTTCCTGTCTCATTTCTTTGGTTCTCTAACTTCCTTTCTTTGAGGACCTGCCTATACCTGCACATCTCAGTGATCTTTGATCTTCAGGTCACTGAGGGGTGACATAATGGAGAGAGAAATTCTCTTCCAACACCACCAGACATTGCTCCAAAAGTACTGGTTAATAAACACCAATAACTTTATACTTCATTTCCATGATATCTTAAAAAACAACTGACCCATTTAGAGTCAGCCAAATCAGTCAAGTTCAAGATCATGGACTATAACTTTAGAAAAAGGAGATTCCTTCAATCTCTGACAGACTGAATCTACAAAGTGGGTTCATTGGGAATCCATTAGAATATATTCCCAGTGAACAAAAAAAAAAGGAAAGATGAAAAGAGGAACAAAAGCGTAAGTTACTTGTCTGAAGTTCTCACTACAGCCCCAAAGACCTATCTTTGCAGTCTTGTTATAAATGTTAGCTATGTCCTCAGATTAAGCAGACAGCAAAGCTGAAAGAGGATTAATCTACATTTGAAGAAAAGCATAGGAAGCTGGTTATTCTGAAGGTAATAGTTGGTGTGTGGCATGGAAAGTTAGAGCTTTTCCAAAAGAGGTACTAGGGGAGAAGGAACTAGAACATACTTTCTCATACTGGAATCTCTAGCCAAATCTATAGATACCTTCTAATCCAGAAAGAAAGCTGGCTAAAAGGGGGAAAGTCACCAAGTCTTTCTCAAGAATTGGTACCATTTCAGAAATGAAGTGAGTGAATGGATTAATAATGACCCAAAAGACAGTTGGAATGCTTGTGCCCACCAAGTTCAACATTGGACTGAGAGCTATTGAAGTTACTCAAATATTAGCTGTAATTCTTCCATGTGTTATATTGTTTAGGAAATGCTGTCATAGTTAAGCCATCAGAATTAAGTGAAAGGACAGCCACACTCTTGGCCAAGATAATCCCTCAGTATTTAGATAAGGTAAGTATTTCCCTCCTTGTTTTTGTTTTTTTTTAAACACATTAAAAATTTTTTAAATTTAGACAATTCCTTAATGTTTAAAAAAAAAAAAGGTACCATTATTATCACCACCTCGCTACTCCAAATAGAGTTAAGCAAAATAAATCAGTGCATTTTGTGCCTGGTCACTATGCTCCCCATTCTGTGCCTATAGAACACCTCTCTGTCCAGAGGTGGAATGCTCAGTTCCTGGTCAGCCCAGTGAAATCATGGATCTGGTGATCAGCCATCAGTGTCTGAAGTCTTTCAGGTTTCTCTTAATGTCATTGTGGTTCTGTGTATTTCCCTCCACATCACATTTCTATATATTTACTCATTTTACTTGTGTATAGTAGTAGAAATCCATTTCAACTTCTTTAAGCTTCAGCATGTATTTGAACAGAGAAGCTGACCAGAATTGGACAACAGCCAGCTCTGCAGAGGAATGGAGCTCCTGGCCCGAGTGGTCTGAATATCAATACCCATTGGTTTCATTCTATAAGATCCCATGATGTTCATGATTTGAGAAGGCTTTCGCAACATTTTTTCATTATTCCCTTAGAGTTTGTTGTACTCATCAATAACAAACACATATTAAGCACCTACTCTGTGCCAGGCATTGAAGAATTCCAGACCCAAAGGGGAAAATCCTTTTCCTTGTGGAATTGTCATTCTAATAAGAGAGGTAGCATGTACATATATAATTGCATATAGAACATATATAAACTGAATACAAAATAATCATGAAAGAAGGGCACTAATAGTTCCAGGAATCAGGAAAGACATCAGGGGGCAGCTGGGTAGCTCAGTGGATTGAGAGCCAGTCCTAGAAACGGGAGGTTCTAGGTTCAAATCTGACCTCAGACACTTCCCAGCTGTGTGACCCTGGGCAAGTCACTTGACCCCCATTGCCTACCCTTACCACTCTTCTGCCTTGGAGCCAATACACAGTATTGACTCCAAGACGGAAGGTAAGGGTTTTAAAAAAAAAAGGAAAGACATCAGGTAGAACAGGAGTTCCTAACCTGGGATCTGCAAACTGAATTTAAAAAACAAAAATATTTCCATATAATTGGTTTCTTTTGCAATCCTATTTATATATTAAGTTGTTCCAAGTAATATTCCAAAAAAGGGGTCCATAGCCTTCACTAGACTGCCAAAATATTAAGAATCCATGATGTAGAAAGTGGTTTTTGAGCTGAGTTTTAAAGAACAGAGATTCCAGGGACAGATAGGCAGCTCACTGGATAGAGAGGCAGACCTAGAGACAGGAATTCAGATCTAACTGTGTGACCCTAGGCAAGTCCCTTAACCTCTATTGCCTGGCCCTTATTGATCTTCTGTCTTGGAACTAATATATAGTATTAATTCAAAGACAGAAGGTAAAGTTTAAAAAAAAAAAGAACAGAGATTCCAAGTGAGAAGTGAGAATGGAGAGCATTTTAGGTCTGGGAGACCGTAAATGTAGTACCTGGAAGGGAGTGATGTGTGAGAAAAGAAGAGAAGACCTAGGAAAGGCCCTTGAGGCACTGTCCCAGTGGGGGCTGGTGTATGAACAAGCAAAGGAAAACAGAAACCAGGAGAAACAGGAGAGACCACAGTCAGGAAAGTTCATTCAGGACAAGACAGGTTGGTTAACAGTGGAAAATGTTGCAGGGGAAAGAATCAGGAGTTTATGAACTCATCAGATTGGTCAGTTAAGGTTAGAGAGCCTTGATCCCTTTGGAGAGAGCACATAGCAGCTGAATGGGGACATCAGAAGCCATATTACTGAGGGTTTAGGAAGGAGTGAGAATTTTCAAGGTAAAAAGGAGAAGTCTGTACTTATATGTATATATGCAGTTCTCTATACACATACATACCTCCTATATATATATAGGATGATATATAAATTCCCTGAGCTCTAACAGTCATTTTTGCAATTTGGTTTTTGCTGATATTCTTATATAGCGTGCCCACAGAGATAGAGGCAGTGTGTTGTGGATAAGGGGCTAGCCTAAAAGCCAAGAGGGCCTAGTTTCAAATCATACCTCTGGCATATATTGGCAGTGTGACCTTGGACAAATTGCTTAATTTTTTTTGGCAACTCTAATATTTTATGTAAATTGCAGAGAAGTTGCTAATCCTCCTTGGCAAGAGTTTCCTCACCTAGGAGGTGGAATCCATTCGATTGTGAGCTCCTTCACACCTCTTTTTGCCTCTTTTTGTCATCCCTTACAGGTATAATGGGATTTAGGACTAGTGCAGGCTTTGCTCTTGAGTTTGAATTTTGTTTATTTTTAAGGATGGAGAAGGCTTGGATGTATTTGTAGGCATCAGCAGAGAAGAAACCTGTAGATAGGTAAGAGAGAGAAGGAGTGATAATGAGAGGTAATCTGGAGAAGATGGGAGGGCATAAGATTAAAGGTAGATGTAGAAAGGCTTGTTTTTGGTGAGGGGAAGGGCCATCTCTATCAGATTGGAAACAAGATGATGTAAGAGAGGGGGAAGAAGCTAGATCTTAGCAAATGGCTTTGATTTTTTTTTTTTACAAAATAGAAAGTGAGGCTAGGGAAAGAGGTACTGAGCGGAGCTTGAGGAGAGAAGAGAATATTTGGAACAGTTTTTGAGAAGAATGAAATAGACAATCAGGGTTCAAGGATTGCCTTGGTGCAATGAGAACTCAGTTGAAATCAGTCAATAAAAATTTGTAGTGGACCCAGTCAGTACTGGAGTACTGATGGTCTGCTTTCTTCTGGCTCTTTGGCAATAGGTTAATGGGAGTGGAAGGGGGAAAAGAATGATGGGGTTGGGATTTGGCAACACATAATTGCATTAGGACTAGGGAGCAAGAAATCTGAGTAGGTGAGAGTAAAGATCAGTTTGTTTACTGAGGGGTTGAAATTGCAAAGGGTGCGAAGTATAGCCAAAACAGTGGTAGTGACCTGGGCAAGTACTGAGGAGGTGGAGGGTTGGAAGTGAGAATGAAGGACTGGTTTCAGGGGATTAAATTATAGACAGAGGTAAAATGGTAGGAGGTGATAATAAGATAAAGAGATTTCAGAGTTCTCAATTTGAGGAGGCGAACCCTTGAGTAATCACCCTTGAGACAAAATCAAGGATCAAACCATCCCTGTGTGTAAAGAGCTACGATGGAGTAGGAGGCCATGAGAATTGAACAGATTGAGGAACTGACAGGTTGGGTTATACTTGGGGTAGAGAGGGAAACTGAGTCAGCTAAGGAATGAATTAAGAAAAGGAGGAAGAATATTCTGAGAGTTGGTAGGTAACAGCCAACAGGATCTGGATAAAGTGAATCCCACAGGAGAGAGAAAAGTTGCTGAGAGCTTGGCAAGAGTATAGGAGTCTAGAAGTGGTCATGGGAAGCAAGGAGTCATCCTTTTCTCCTGTGAGTCAGGCATGTGAGAGAGGGGACAGTGAGTGCTTAAAGGATGGTCAGGGATGCTCTATCTTGTTCATTGTTGGAAGTCAAGTGTCTGAAAGCCAGAAGATAGAACGAGCATGCAAGGAGCCCTTGTCAAATGAAGGAAGTTTGTTAATGAAAGATTCTCAGAGGGTATAGCAGCAGCCAGGCAAATTGAAGTGGGTTCAGAGGGAGGGTTCAGGAGGATGGAGAGGAGAGCAGCCAGCAGGGACTGGAAAGGGATTCTTGTTCCTTGGCATCACAGGGAATGGGAGTTTGCTAACTGCTGGAAAATCTGTCCAGGCAGAGCATCAGGGGATGGAAATGAGCTCTCAGCTGATGAATGCAGCCACATGGTCTTACCGAATGCTTACTATGCATGTATTCAACTCATCTGCCTTCATCAGTGGAGCAGAGTTAGTGTAGAACAATCCACATTCTAGCTGAAATAATTTTAATTTCTAATATAAATACCATGAATTCTCAATAGTTATGCAATTTGGTTTTTGCTGATATTGTTATATGTTATAACCTTAGAAAAATAGAGGCCGAATGTTGTCATGGATAAGGGGTTAGCCTAGAAGCCAGGAGGGCCTGGGTTCAAATTGCATCACTGGCACATATTGGCAGTGTAACCTTGGACAAATTGCTTAACTCTTCTTGGCAACTCTCTAATGATTTTTGTAAATTGCAGAGAGGTACTAATCTTCCTGGGCGAGAGTTTCCTCAACTGGGAGGTGGAATCCATTCGATTGTGAGCTCCTTCAGGGCCAGGGCTATTGTTGCCTCTTTTTGTATTTCCAGCACTTGGCAGAGGGCCTAGCATATAGTAGGTGCTTAATGAATATTGATCGATTGGGAGTTCTCTATGCCAGTGAAATTCTAGATCCTGCGCCTATCCTTATCCCTCTCCATACTGATACAGAAAAGGACTGGCTACATATTTATAGCAGCACTTTTAGTAGTACCAAAACAGATGCCCATTGACTAGGGAATAAGGAAACGGGAGGGAATCTTACTGTGCTGCAGAAATGAAGAATGTGAATACAGAAGATTTCTGTGAATTGGCGCAGAGTGAAGTAAGCAGAATCAGTAAAACAGCAGATAGACTAGCAACAATGTTGTGGAAGGAACCAGCCCCAGATCAAGCGAGTGAATGTTGTGAAATCCTAAACTAGCCTTGCCCCAGAGAAGAAGTGGGAGCATTCACTCCTGCTGCCCTCCTTTGCTGAGAGAGAGGGATGTACAAGGGTGGAACACTGCAGATCTTTTTAGATTTTTAAATCTACTGATCAGCATTACTGACTTGTGTTGTTGTTCAGTTGTGCAAGATTCTTCGTGACCCCATTTGGGGTTTTCTTGGCAAAGACACTGGAATGGTTTGCCATTTCCTTCTCCAGCTCATTTGACAGTTGAGGCAAACAGAGTTAAGAGACTTGCTTCGGGTCACACAGCTACTACGTGTTTGAGACCCGATTTGAACTCTGAGAGATGAGTCTTCTTGACTCCAGGCCTGGTGTTCTATCCAGTGTGCCACCTAACTGCCCTTTACTTTTTTGACTATCTCTTTTTTTCTTGAGAAAAATATTTGGTATATGGGAGAGCGAGAATGGGGTGTACTGGGAGAAACTCTGGCCATGTGAAAAACAAATGCTATCAATAAAAATTCATTATAAGAATTTTTTTTAAGAAAACAAAAAGTGGCGAGCTTCCCTGCTCTGATCAGTCTGAGGCATGACTTCATCTGAATCTTAGAAGTGATCTCATTGTCCCTTTTGATAGTATGTAGAGAATTGTCCTGGTGAACCCCTCTGGGCATATCAGTCAGAGGGAACTATCTAATCTGGGAGGCTCTAAAGCGGACACCTTTTGAAGAGGTGCAGTAGATAATAAATGCTTCAAAGGATAATAGTTGACTGATAGTAGACCTCTAAAGTCCACTGGACAAGTGGTAGGATTCAGTTAGGCCAAAACTTGCTGAATCTCACCTGGTCCTTTCTGCCCATTCTGTCATTTCTTTCCCTTAACCTTGGCTGCTTTGACCTTTGATTTCTTCCTTCCTCCTTCTTTAAACCAATTGTAAGACAGGAATTAAATGTTGATTATACTTTACTGAATTGAGTTTTCTGATTATTTTAAAAGCAGGAAAGTTAAACTCTGATCTCTTTTTTAAAGGGCACAAAGCATCATCTTTGGAATGTTTTTGATTTTGGTGTGCATGTTAGGATGGCATGTCCTTGTCCCTGCCTTAGACTAAGCCTTGTACCTTGCCAATCTTTCCTTTACTATTTTCTTCCTTTTGGAACCTGAGTTGTTACTACTGATCTGGGAAATCCCTTATTGGTTTTTCCCCCAACAAGGATAGTTCCTAATAGTACACTATACAGTACTACTTTGGGATTTTTCCTCTTTATAGTTCTATAGATACAGTACTTAGTGCCTCGATTAACTTTTTTTGAAATAGCTTTAAAATTTTTTAAATTTAATTAGTATTATTCTCTAGTGTGTTTTGTTTGTTTTAATTAGTATAGTTTTCCAAAGTCCAGCTTCAGTACATATCTTGATGTTTGTGTTTTTTAATTAAAATCTTTTTCCTGATTAACAAATATTTATTTTTTCTCCCTCCTAAGTTCAGTGTGGTGATTGCCATGGGGTCTACTTAATGCTAGGCCTGTATAGGCTTTATTGTTACCTCCAAACTCCAAAGGATATCTGCCATGGAGTAGACCACTAGTCCCTGAGCCTGAGTGGCATTTTCTGTGATTGATCCAGGACAAGTTTTAAAACATAACCCCTTTATGAGAATGACTGCTGGTAACTGGGTTGTCCGAATTCCTGGGTTTTAGTGAATTTCAGAAAGCAGGTCCCCAGAAATTCCAGCTTCTCCCTGGCAGACTTAAGAATCTTCTGACAAAGAAGTGTTAGTCTTTTTGCAGAGCCAGAAAAAAAATCAGTGCCATCAGATAGGTGCATAAGTAACCTAATAAGTAAATATTGTAAGAATATCTGGAATAAGGTCTAGATTGCCTCTTGCATCAAAGATCGCATCTTGCTCTTGGCTGAACATGGAGCCTTGTGCCTCAGGTGGCCAGGAGCAATTGGACCCAGGTCTTAGGAGTCCAGTCCAGGGTGCTTCCTATTCCTCTGTATTGTGTTCTGAGTCTTTGACCCCCAGTGACACAAGGGATAGCACAATCTGTTTCCTTAGAGTTGCCTTTGCAGCTGTGAAACTTCAAACATCTTTAAAACCTACTAGAATAAGAGGTTATCTTTAAGAATTGTTATGTGTGATCATTTGGTAACCCATGCTTCTTCTGGCTCATCTTTTCTTCAAAGGAGCTATACTGTATTGTTAATGGTGGCATTAAGGAGACCACAGAACTTTTGAAGCAGAGATTTGACCATATTCTCTATACTGGAAGTTCTGGAGTCGGAAGGATTGTCATGGAAGCTGCTGCCAAACATTTGACCCCTGTGACCCTGGAACTCGGAGGGAAGAGTCCATGTTACATCGATAAAGATTGTAATCTTGATGTTGCTTGCAGGTGAGGGCACCACTCAGGCAATGTATTTTTCCTTTGAGGGGACTTTGCTCTTCTGGGTACTGTATATATTTTGACTCTTAGACTTCTGATGGGCTGAGGAATGTCCCTGTCTAACTTTGAATTTGGAAAGGATCCATAATTTGAAAAAGTTTTCCATTGTAATGTCTTATAAATGTTTTTTTTTTATTTATGTATCTGAAAAAAGGAATCACAGATCTTATATGATCCACCCTGAAATTGAAAAAAAAAAATCTGTTCTATACAAGCCTTGACAAATAGCCGTGGAGTCTTGACAGGAAACCCTCTAATAAAGGGAAGTATACTCCCTTTTGAGACAACATTCAAAAACTTAAATCTGCCTCTCTCATATTTCTACCCTTTGTTCTTAGGACTAAAAACAGCCAATCTAATCCTCACTGGTGTCATCTCTGCATCCTTAGGGATGACTATCATGTCTCCCTTTCCCACCCACCTAGGTCTAGAGGTGAAACATCCTTAGTTCTTCTAGTAGCTCTTTGTAGGATAGGATTTCAAGGTCCTTTAGCATCCTGGTTACCCTCCTTTGAACTTTCTATAGTGTGCCTCGGTTCTTTTTTCCTCCTTCCCTGTATTTATTATTTATTTTTTACATTTATTTAGTTTAAATTTTGAGTTCTCAATTTTTTCTTTCTTTTCCTTTCCCACCTATTGAGATGGGAAGAAATGTTATATCAATTATTCATGTGAAATAATGCAAAACATATTTCCATATTAGCCATATTGCAAAAAAAAAAAGCAAGAAAAATAAAGTAAAAAAAAGTATGCTTCAATCTGCACTCAGACTCTATTAATTCTTTCTCTGGAAGCAAATAGTAATTTTCATCATAACTCCTTTGTAATTATCTTAGATCATTATATTGCTGAGAATAGAGATTTCCTTCACAGTTGATCCTGGTACAATATTTCCATTTTAATAATGTTCCCAGGTTTTTCTGAAACCCTACTATTTGTCATTTCTTCTAGCACAATAGTATTCTATCACAATCATATGCCACAACTTCTTCAGCCATTACCCTGTTGATGGGTATCCCCTTTATTTCCAATTCTTTGCCACTACAAAAAGAACAGCTATAAATATTTTTGTACAAATAGGTCTTTTCCTTTTTCTCTGAGCTCTTTAGGCTACAGACCTAGTAGTGATATTTCTGGGTCAAAGGGTATGCACAGTTTTATAGCCCTTTGAGCAGTTTCAAATTGGCCTCCAGAATGGTTGAAGCAGTCACAACTTTGGTGCATTCATGTCCCAGTTTTTCCACATCCCCTCCAACATTTGTCATTTTCCTTTTCTGTCATATTTGCCAATCTGATAGGTGCACGGTGACATCTCAAAGTTTAAAATTTCACATTTATTTGATCTCTAGTGATTTAGAATTCTTTTATGAGACTTTAGATAGTTTTGAGTTCTTGTTCTGAGTTCCTTTAACCATTTATATAACTATTGGAGAATAACTCATAGTTTTATACATTCAATGCAGTTCTCTATGTATTTAGTAATGAGGCCTTTATCAGAGAAACTTTCTGTAAAAATTTATTTCTCTGTTTTCTGCTTTCAAATCTTGGCTGTATTGAGTTTGTGCAAAATTTTTAAAATTTAATGTACTCCAAATTATTCATTTTAATTACTATGACCCTATCTCTTGTTTGGTCAGAACTTTTTTAACATTGCCCCATGTACATTCCTTATCCTTCATCTCCCCTGCTTCTCAGTTTCTTTTTAAGTGTTGGAATGTCCTCTTTCACCTCCCTTTAAAATGGAATCTCCTTGAGGGTAGGGACTTTGTATTTGTATTTGTATTCCCTGTTCTCACCATAGTGCCTGGCGTGAACTATTCTTGGTAAAGCCATGTCAGTTTTTGGTGATTAATTTGCTTTCAACATGTGTGCAAAATTAGTTTTAACAACATGCGCAGGAATTTTGTCAGGAGTTGCTGCCAAGTTCATTGGCCTATAGTTCTAAACCTGTACTTTGCTCTAGAAAGATTTTTAGAAAATCAAAATATTTGTATTTCTCCACCATATTGGTACCTCTTCTGGTTTCCCAAGTCTTTCAGAATTAAGTGATAGTGTCTCAGACAGCATATTTACCAGTGATTTGCCCTGGGATGTGGCTTAGACCTAGCACTAACTCCATTCAGCTCCCTGTTAACCCAGTTAAGCCTTTGTTATCTTTTGAAGCCTTTATCACCTCAGCTCATTAGAGCTCTAGTGTTCTTGATCCTCTTACTAGAGGGCTATCACACTTTTGCACTTATTCTAATTATTTACCCTCTCTACCTTTTAAAAATAGGGGCAGCTAGGTGGCCCAGTGGATTGAGAGCCAGGCCCAGAGATGGAAGGACCTGGGTTCACATCTGGCCTCAGACACTTCCTAGCTTTGTGACTCTGGACAAGTCACTTGACCCCCATTGCCTAGCCCTTACCGCTCTTCTGCCTTGGAACCAATACACAGTATTGACTCCAAGACAGTAGGTAAGGGTTAAAAGAAAAATGTAAGTTGATTGACAAGTTCCCTGTGAATCCACAGAGGTCTAAACTGTACCTCCTTTCTTTTTCATTAGAATTGTTTCTGTGTGCATTTTCAATGTGGCGTTCCTGAGTCTTCTCATCTCTATTAAACTGACTTTGCCTAGAATTTTAGGCTGCAAGGTCCTACCTCTTTTTTCTTTGAACCCTTTGAAATCGGTCCTCCCCAGAGTTACAGTGTATGTCAGACTATGCTTGGATTTCCTCTCTCCCTTATCACCAAACTTAAGAGACTAGGAGTACTGCCCTTTCATACAGCCAACCATTGCTCCCAATTCTGTTTCAGTAATCAGTTTCTCCTCACTGATCCTAGTCAAGTCAAGTCCAGGAGAGCAATGCCCTTCTCCGTATTACTTTTTTTGTGCTCATACTATAAATTGAACCATATTCTCTTTTATTGTAATATCTATCTTGATTAATAAATTAGTTCTTCCTGCAATTGATCTATGTTTAATCTCTCTCACATGCCCACACACACACACCCTACACCTGTTGGCCATCATTCTTATCATATTTCTGAACAGAGTTATTCTTCTTTAAGATCCTAAATTAACCCCTAGTGGCTTAGAAGTTAAGAGTTTGCATCTGGTCTGATATCCCAAGTGCTTGATGCTGATGGTTTGGGGTAGAGTTGGAGGAAAAACATTTTGAGACAAGAATCCAGTAGTGTAGTGTACTGACTGGTGAGATTCTTAACCTGATCTCATCCATTTAGGAGGCCCAGTTGTAAATCGTATCCCCTTTCCTGTGGCATTTCTGTCCCCATAAGCATTGAACAAAATAATAACAATAATATCCTGTCTGATTCTGTGTCCCGGTCTAATTTCTTTTTCTTTTATGTCCTTTGTTGGTCTCGTTACACTTATTATCTTCATAGTCATAAGCAGTGACATCATGCTGAACATGTTTTTCTCACTACAACATTTCATTATTAGTCTGTACAAATGAATATGTATTCTTCATATTTGTCATTTCTCGGGGCACACAATAATATTCCATCATGCTGATAAACCATAATTCAGCCATTTCCAAGTCATTGAGCATACCTCATCTTTTAAATGAATGCATAAAAGGCACAATTCATGGTGCACCTTCTTTCCCCTAGATTTTCATTTAAATAATCACTCTTCTCAGTTTGGTCTGGACTAGAGTCAAGTTCTTTGAACAGGAAAAACAAGTGGGCCTTTAATGAATTTCTATTGTCTTCCACTGTTGTTCTGAATGCGTCCTGGGGATGTTTCCCCACTGTATCTTATTTCCTGAGGGCATTTCACCCAGGTAAAAATAAGGCCCTTACTGCTTACATAAGGATGAAAATCCTCTTAGGAGATGCCTACTTAGAGTTTTGAGTCTTTGTTTTCCTGTGTCCCTTTTTCTAGGTCAGTAATTGTGCCATTAAGTATGGAATGTAGCTATTTGGGGTGTGGCAAATGCGATCCAAGTTTGGGCTTTTGTTTCCTCCTTCCCATAAGAAGCATCCCTTGGGTTCACTTCCATGTCACCAAAGTTTCAGAAGTACATAACTGCACAGGTCAGTTTCTATAGAAGATTGAAATAAGTAGGAACTGACCACACCCCAGAATACCAGCCTGATCCCGGGGCCCCAGAGAGGGTGTTAGGCTTGGATGCTGGCCCTGCTGTGCTTGATGTGGCTGAGGAGCGATGGAGGGGGCATCTTGGCCGTGTTGTCCCGTTTCCTTCTTGCTCTTCCAGGTGGCTAAAAAAGCTGTTTCACTGGGGCCTTGTGCCATTTGCTGCCCCTTTACAAAGGTAGAACTGCACATACTGTACTTTGTAGGGAGATAAGGGAGAGCCTAGGGAGAAGTGGAAGCTTGTTTTGGGGGCCAGAGCTCAACAGGGCAACTTGTTTGCATGAAGAGTGACTAGAGAAGACGTCTCTAAGGGCTGGCTTGTTGACAGTGGCTGTGCACAGGACTTGGTTTCTCCTCAGGAAGCTATATATCTTCCTTCACAGAATGGCAGAATCAAAGAGTCAGAAGGGTTCATTGGCCAAATGGGCCAGCCTGCACCCGACCAAAATTTCTATCTGTGATGAGGGGAGCCTCCTGTCTCCTGAAGTAGCCACGTGTACTCTGGGACAGCTTCGAGAATTAGGAATCTTTTCCTTACATTGAACCTTAGCCTGTTCTACCCCTTTAGCACATTGTTTCTACCTCTGCCCTCTAAGGCAAAGCCTAACATTACTATAATCATTACCATCATCATCATCGGATCATCGCTGACATTGATATAGCACCTGCTTTGTGCCTGGCACTGTACTAAGTGCTTTATAATTATTGCATGGCCCAAAACCTGAATTTTTATGAGAAGAATTCATAGGGAAAGGGATGATATAGGCTTCCCAGTAGCTGGTTACTTGAACCTTCATCTTGGCATTATAACCTGATTCTAGATTTCCACCTGGACAAACTGTTAACTTTGTGGGGGAGGCATAGGTAAGGAGAGGCAGCTTGGAGTCTAGACCTGAGACTTCATCATAAACGAATAAAAATACACTTACCCTGAAAGCATAGATGTAGCCATTCCTCTAAAACGGAGGAGCCTGGTACAAGGTTACTTGGGATACTCAGTGACTGACCAAAGTAAACCATGGTGTCAGATAGTATGTGTCCAAGATAGGACTTGAACCTGGGACTTCCAGATTCGAAGGTCACCTCTTTATCCCCTCTCTCCCTCTCTCCCATTCTCTCTTATTCTTTCTCTCGTTGCTAATAGAGCGTGTTCTTAAACAGACATTTCCCAACTAAGACCACCCTTCCCATTCCTACAAAGTATTTTACCTGAAAAAGTTGAATAAAGATAGATATGTTATCCTTTCAGCTTTGGTTGAATGGTACAAATATTGACTTGTAGGCCAGTAATTCTGATGTTATTTTGTTCCTTAAACCCTTTTCAACAGCAACAACAAAAGTTGTGAACTCCCAGGGTGATGTCCTGTGCCACACATTATATCCTTTACACTTATTTATTGTATAAGGTGCCATTCAAGAATTTTTAACTTGCATCCCTTGGACCACTGGTGAGAACCCCCAAATGGGAACCTCATTAGCTAATCAAAGTTGTCTTACCTCTCCGTGTTTGTCTTCTTTGCATTTTTGCAGGTATTGTTTAAGATTCTGTTACTGTGGCAGTGATTGCCAGTTACACAGTGTGTGTGTCTTGGTAGCCTGATGTTGCACCTATTCACATTTTCAAGAGGAACTGACAACTTTAGGACAGTAGATTATTCTATTCCAATTTTGGTCACTCTTAGATGGAAGCTAGAGATGCCTGGGGGCAGGGCTGGGAGCAGGGAGGAAGTAAAGTCCTAACCTTTTTGAGATTGATATCCTAGAGAATAACTGTCCTCCCTCCAGTTGGGCTTTGGTGCCATGGAGAAGGTAATGGCCATGACGGACCCTTAGGACTTTGACTCTTCTTGTGAAAGATTGGTCGTTTTCCTGTCCTGTTTGAGAAATGTTTGACAGAGCCGCTCTACTCTGAGCACCCTGGGTGATCTTTACCCAGCAATGTATTTAACCTCCTGGTCTGCCTGGGGGGTTTTCATTTGGTGCATTTTCTAGCTTTGCGGGTATCCCTTAAACTCTCAGCTCTCTATTTTGGATACAAAAATACTGGTGCGATTTCCTTGACTTTTACATTTTCACCTTTATCTCTTCATCTTCTCTGTTGACATCAGGATTATTATGTCAGATGGCTCTTCCTTTGTATACTGCACAGATGACATGGCAGTTGAAAAAGCTAATGTTATTTTATTTTTTTATAACCCTTACCTCCTGTCTAGAATCAAAACTATATATTGATTCCAAGGCAGAAGAGTGGCAAGGGCTAGACAATGCAGGCTAAGCGATTTGCCCAGGGTCACACCACTAGAGAATGTCTGAGGTCAGATTTGAACCCAGGACCTCCTGTCTCTAGGCCCTACTCTCAATCTACTGAGCCACCCAGCTGCCCCCTAATAATATTCTGAACAACATTTTACTTAATATAACTCCATTTCTCCCCCTCCATTACACTAGTCTGAAAAAAAAGAAGCCAGCTTTGGCTCAGGATGGTAGTACATCAGCGTGTTGTCAAGTAGAAATGCATATTGACTTAGAAAACTACAAATTAACATTATCTCTGTTGTGAATTTTCATTTATTTGTTAAACATTTATTAATGACATTTTAACCTTGATCCAGCCTGGTATCTTGAATTTGACTCTGAGGCAGACTAGCTCCATTACTGAATTGGTATCAAGAAGGAAAGTAGGAAGCAGCAGAGACATGGAACAACCTCCCAGTACATCTTAGTTTGGGTCTCTGCAGCTTAGCTTCATTATTTGAAGTACAAACTTATAGAGTATCAGAGTCTGTGTCCAAATAGAAATATAGAAAGCTTACGCTTTACATGCAGTTTACTTAAAAAATACTTAGACATATAAATAGCTGACCTGAGCTGTCTCCCTTCGATATAGCTCCACAAGCCACTGAACTCCCACTGACACTGCCCAACAGACCCCTACGGTCATGGTCATGAGAGAAGCATTCATTCTCCAAGATGCCAGGGGACCCTCAGTCACTGGTTCTGTAGTGCGTAAGGCACGTTCCTGGTGCTGTCAGCAGTCTTCTAGCTCGCTTTTTGCCAGGTGGCCAACCTAGCTATTCAGATAGAATTGTATTTGATGTGGGCTAGCTCTTATGTGGGGCTGGCCCCTTTTATGTGGGAACCTAACCGCTTCTTTGTCTCAAAAGGAATGTTCAAGCCCAGTTTCATAAAAGGATGCTAAAAACATAAACTCTTTGTCAATCGGGGCTCCCTTGGATATTGGCAGCTGTTTTCATTTGAATTGAGAATTGTCTCCCTCCTGTGATAAAACCTAGGATCTAATTGTGTGTGTGCTTGTGTGTGTGTGACACAGAGAGAGAGAGAGAGAGACAGAGAGACAGAGACAGAGACAGAGAGACAGAGAGAGAGAGAGAGAATTATTAGTTCTGTGCTACTTGAGTCCTTTCTTTCTCTGATAGTTTTTGGATGAATTCCTTGAATAACAAGAAGAAACTAACATAGTGATTTTAACATAATTATCTCATCTTGCCCCTTGTTTTCTTCAGGCGGCTCACCTGGGGGAAGTATTTGAATTGTGGCCAAACCTGCATTGCTCCAGACTATGTTCTTTGTGAGCCATCTCTCCAGAGTCAGATTGTGGAAAAGATCAAGGAAACTGTGAAGGTGAGTAAATACAGGAAAGACTCACACAAATTCCATCTATATCCTCAGTATTTCTTGACCAGTTTATTATTTTTCCTGGTGTAGAGCTTCACTTGTTATCTATACATTGATGTATAAATTATTACCTTCCCCTTTTTCCCTCTGTAAAATTCCATAAATAACCAGAACCTACATAATGTAGATTAAGACTCCTACTCAGGGCCTACTAGTTTTTTAATATGGTGGGTCTGTGCTCTAAGTATGTAATAAACCACTTTTTATGTGTCTCTGTGTGTTGATAAATATGATTGGCAGTAGTACCTATCAGTCAATTCCAGATGATTTCTGTGCCACCGGTCTGCTGAACAGACTCAGGGCATAGGGTAGAGAAGAGGATGAGAAAGGCTTTTCCCCATCGTGGGCTTCCCCGCCTTGGTCTTAGTGATTATTTGTCCAATTGGAACAATTCCAATAAGAGATTATCAGAGAGTGGTAGAGGCACTCCAGCTCAAAGAAACAACCTGGCAGTTTAACCATTGTTTTGGCTGAATTAACTCTTCAGTCCATTAATGTTCAATCTGTTTTAATTCCCTAGTTAGTAGCAGTATTGGATGGGTGGCTGGTGAGGGCATGGTATTATGCAGACAGTAGCAAACTGTTGGACTGGTTTACATGTGTGAGTCAGTGCTTACCAAACCGCTTGGAGTTGATCTTCTGCTGTTTAACATTGGTCTCTCTCTAAAAGTGACAAATCATACCTAATGCAGTATTCTAAGGGTTTGGCATGGGCACTCCCTGACAGATACAGAGTGCTGCCTTGTAGGTTGAACAGACAGTCTTTGTGAGTTGCTATGGCTGAAACATTCCTTTCCCTGCTGCCAGCCTGGGGCCGAGCTTCTCTTCTCCACCTTGAACAGCTGACTTGGCCTCTCTGAGTTGAGAGACCTTCCCAGGATGTGTGGGCCTGCCTCTCATTTTGCCTCTCGGAAGCTCAGGATCTCATCCCTGCTGCATTGAGGTCTTGGAGTGAATCCCTGTTGGACAACTGAATTTTTGTCTCTCACTTGACACGGAAAGGATCATCACTGTGCTGTGTGGCGTTTATTTCTTAAAGCAAATTAGAGATAATAGAGAATTTGGAGAAATTTGAGAAATTTGATCCTTAAGATCATTTGTAAGACCCTGAAATGTCATGAATCTGGAGTGGGGAAGCACAGATGTATTAAACACAGCCTATCTCAGAGAGATAGTCATGAGTTGTGTGTGCAGAATACTGGACCTTCCCCCTGGAGAGTTCACTTATTAAAGCACTCTGTGTCATACTGAGGAGAGGACATGTCAGTGCCCTTTGAGCAGGAAAAAAGAATTCAAAATGAGGGTGTAGATTAGGAGATATTTAGAATTTACCTTGGCTCTGAAGACAGCAAAGCACATTCTTGAGCAGGGACAGCAGAATTAACAGGAAATGTTGAGAGGATGCTCAGGAGACTGGCCTAGCTAGCTAGCAAGGAGAAGCTATATTAGAGAGAACCATATGAAGATGAAGTACAATAGGGAAGTGAGGATGCTCCCTGGAGACTGTTTGGACTTTATCTGATAGGTAGCATGGGAGCTTGGACATGAGAGTGATCTTTCAGGAAGAGTCATCTCTCCCAGCAGCAGAGTTCAAGATAGAGCACGGACAGAACCTGTGGGGAGGCTGTCAGGTAATCTAGACCTAGAGTGCCGAGGGCCTAGAACGGGTGGTTATGGAGATGGAGAGGAGAGAGCAGGTGACTTTTCCAAAGAAGATTTATGTGTTATGTAGTTTCAGGAATCGCTTCTCTGTAAATCATTTCCAACTTGAGATTTTTCATCCTTGATTCCTCTCCATAGTTTCATTCTCATATTATTCTCTGCTCATGTGTCTCACCAGCACCTCCAACTCAGCATGTCCAGAAAAACTCATCTTCTCTTAAAAACAAATCAGCCCTTCCCCCAGACTTCTCTGTCTATTGTTGATACCGTCATCTTCCCAGCTTGCCGGGGCTCCCAGCCTCTAATGTGTCTTGAACTCTTCTTTTCCCTCACCTCCCACCATCTGGTATCAGTTGCCTTGTTCAGTCAATTCTACTTCTTTTGTCTGTCCCCTCTATATTCCTGCTACCAGGACCCTCCTTCAAGTCCTCTTCACTTCGTGCTGGGATTGGTGTAATAATGTGAGGGTCTTTTGTCCTTTTCCTTCTCTAGGCCAAGCTTCCTACAGTTGTTCATATAATCTTCCTAATGTAGTGTTGGTTGTTGCTCTATTCAGACCTTTCCAATGGCTTCCATTAATAATTAAATAAAGCATGAATTCTTGAGCCTGGCAATTAAGGCCTCTAAAATATGGCTCCAAGCTACTTTTCCAAACTATCATCCATTTCAGCTTCCACATTCTTTACACATCTTCCCTTCTCCTTTTTCTGGGGGAGAGTAGGACAAGAGCATCTGCATTCCTACCTGCCTGGAGCTGATCCTGACATCTTTCATTGCTATTTGTGGAAGTCTCTCCTTTCCTTCCTAACCCATCTCAGCTCTACCTCTTCCATGGAGCTTTATGTGCCCCCCATAGCTAAAATTGTTCTTTATGTCTTCAGATTTCACAGAACACTTAGCCTTGATACCCCTCAACATTTCTCTTTTAACCTAGTTCTTAGTGTACATGCTCCCTCACTCCTGAGAAACTATTTTCCTGCATTTTCCCATCATGCTCCTCCTTATGTAGTCTACATTGTGACCAAAATGAACTCCTGTCTGTCCTTTTTTTGTCTCTTTCTAAAATATGGGAAACCTGAGGAGAGATATCACTTTGAAGAGAGAAAATGAGTCAAATTTGTTATTATGATTCCATTCGTTTTCCTTTATCAACTTGATTCCATATTTCCATTTCCTTTACTGGGCTTGGGGATGAGGGGACATGTTACACCATGAGTGGCTTCAGGCTTTTCCCAGGATGATTACAGAATCCACCGAAATGAGAGGTTGTGGCAGTGGAGGTCCTCAGGTCATGTGCAGAACTTTCTGGCAGTCTCGGGGCATATAATCTCTTGAGCCTATAGTTTCCCTTTGCTTTTAAGCAGGGAGGGTTCCTTGGGAACCTCTTTTTCCATACTTGGGGTCTGTAGATTCTTCTAAAATAGACAGCAAAATGGTGAGACTCTTGACTTCTGTTTTCATGGAGATGTCAGAAAACAGAAGAGAGGTATGTGATGGCTTTGGCTATTAGTGTCAGTAATATATGTCGACTTCAGTCAGTCAGTCTGTCCTTTGGCTGGCATGTCTTAAGTGTCAGTCCTTTCTTGGGCACCCTGGATAAAGACTATGTAATAGCTGAGTAATTTTTGCCATCTCTGGGCTTTTTTCCCTTCCCATCTATGGGATTTGATCTAAAAACAGAAACAATTAGCCAGGGGTAATATAATAAGCTGTTTGGCTCTGTGGGTATAAATACAATGAGGATTTGGGTAATAAGGTATGTTCTGGGCTCTTCATATTGGTCAAATTATGGATCTGGGCATTAAAACTAAATATATTTAATTAATTATTTTAAATAGGAATTCTATGGTGAAGAAATAATAAAGTCTCCTGATTACGAAAGGATCATCAATCTTCGTCATTTTAAAAGGGTGACCAGTTTACTTGAAGGACAAAAGATAGCTTTTGGAGGGGAAATGGATGAGGCTACACGATACCTAGGTATTTGACTTTTTTTTTATATGGGAGATGGTGGCTTCTTCATTTAGATTCCAGTGAACGCTATTCTTAATTGATTTCCTGATTTTTTAAAAAGGCTGGACTGTAACAACTAATGAATACTGGTATAAGTGAGGTACTCAGTTTGTTTGAGAGGTCTGGACCTGAGGTTTTATCTGGGTGGACAGTGGTGTATTAGTAGTAGTGTAGTCTGGTGTAGACACTGTCCTTACTGGACTGGCACTTGTCTTCATCTTAGAGTTTCCTGCAGAGCTTATGAGACTTCCACAAGGTCTTACAGCCCATATACGTCAAAAGAAGGCAAATTCAGGTCCTCTGACTCCAAGGTTACTCCGTCATCCCTTTGGAGGCCAGCCTCTCCTGACTACAGCTTACATTGATCGTACTCTCTCTCTGTCTCTGTTTTAACCTGTGCCCTGGTGTTGGCTTTACAACAACCTGGGAGGCAGGGTTGTTCCTCTTCTGGCACATAAAGAAACTGGAGCAAAGAAAGAGAATGGCAGCCCTTGGCCAGGGACTGGCAGGATTGTTCCAAAAGCAGTTTACTGGTCAGTTGTTGCTGGCTTTGTTTTTCCCTTTGAAGAGCCAGGTGACACTTTCGTTTGGCCCAAAGACTGCCAGAATAGCCTTTTTATTCCCTCTAGAAAGGCTTTCTGAGCTAGCCTTGTTGAGCTAACCCTTGGCCTTGTTGGTCTGAGGCATCTGATCTAGGCATCAAGAACTATAACAGATGGTTACAGGATGAGCCAAGTCCTGCCATAATTTTCAGGTTTCTGCTTTCTCTCCAATGCTGGTTTTAGGACACAGATGTTGAAGTCACTATTGTGATTCCTTGCAGAGCCCGTTCAGCCTGTTCAGGGCTATTTAACCTTCCACAAGTCATGTGACTTCAGTATTGCCTGGTGTCAGAGTTTGGGAGACTTGAATTAGGTCACATTGTGCAGGTTCAAGTCGAAAATAAAACCAGACTAAATAAAGTAAGCCCTGTTTCCTTTGCATGCAACATCTGGGCATTTGCTTTAAGTAGAGAGGAGCTTGGTCACTGCTGCCTTGCACCTCAATTGTTTGAAAAAGGCCTGGCTTAGAGCAGGGGAAAGAGGACAAGACCCCGAAGGAGGGGGCAGATTCCTTCTTCTCTGTCCAGGCCTAACAATGAGACAATCCTCTGTTTCTGCACCTGTTAAATAGGGATATTAATACCTGTTCTGCCCATCTTCCCTACTTGCAGGCTGATTATGGGGATCAAATGAGATAATAAAGGTAAGAGTGGTGTGGAGGGGATAAGGGAGGATTCTTCTTGACTCCCCAGGAAAGGGGTACCTGTGCCCCCAGAGAGGAAGACCCATATATGCAAACAGATGTGCAGACACATCTCCTGTCATGCTTTGTGCGCCAGCTTGCGTGTCTGCCTATGTGTGTTTCTTGACATATGCACGTAGGCCTGATACAGATAACTTCTGATCCTTCCCAGGGGCAAGCATCCACCCAGAGACTGAGCAGGCCAGGTAGATGAGGAGGCTGAGGGCCTAGGTCAGAGAGTAGGAGATCACATGTAGATGTGGCCAGAGTGGGAGAAGAGTGAGGGTCGGGCCCCTGCATTGTTATTTTGTCTTCTCTTTTGTTACAGCCCCGACTATCCTTACTGATGTCAATCCCAACTCCAAGGTGATGCAAGAAGAGATCTTTGGCCCTGTGCTTCCAATTGTGCCTGTGAAAAGTGCAGACGAAGCGATACAGTTCATAAATGAGCGAGAAAAGCCCCTGGCCCTGTATGTGTTTTCTAATAACAATAAGGTGAGTGCTATGGAATGCTCACAGCAGACCTGGGCTGTGGTCCACAGTCCTTTTTGCCTAGCAGCCCAGGTGTTTGTCTTGTATAAATCTCAACTTCCTCAGGTAGGACTAACTCATTGGATTTCTCTTTGGATTAATGGGGCCTGTGGGATGTTATTGAGCTTACAATGCTCTTACCTTTTCCCAAACTTCTCTGCCTTATAGTTGAGTCCTGGGAGGGTGAATGTCCCGAGGCATGTGGCCCATGAACAACCCTGAGGTGTAATGGGGAAGCATCATTTCAAGTGCAGCTTCTCTTTCCATCCTTAATCCATACAATATCTCTAGCTGTGTGGCTGATGGCATGTAGAGCCAGGAGAGGGGGAAATAGACCCAGATGGGGGGGGGGGTGGATTTTTGCAGGATGGGGTCTGATTTCTTCATTTCTTGAATGATTCTTCTAGCCATTTGTGTGAGATGTTGTGGGGCAAAGAGATTATATCAGTGATGTTTCCCTCCTCCTCTTCAATCTTTCAGAGCCCGGGCTTCTATAAGTAGGAAGTGCATTTCTTTCCCTGTTCTGTTCATGGCTTCAGAACAGTAGCCATGTTACTTCTGCAGGAGGACTCCCACTCCATGTTCTTTTGAGGCTTACTAGGACAGCGCGACTAATTGGGAGGGGGAGTGACTAGAAAGGGTGGAAGAGAAGGTGGTTAAAAGAAGACTGCTGTTCAGAGGCAGCCGGAATGGCCAGTAGGCCAAGAAAGGACCCTCTTGCTGGGAAAAATTGTTCCACCACCCTCTGTTGCTGGGACTAAGAGCCTAGAAAAAAGTGGAGTCCAATAGGATTGTGCCCTTGCAAAGGGACAAACAAAGCAGACTTTTCAGGGAAAAAAAAGTTTTATTGATGCTTTTTATCTTTATATCAGTTATTCCCCACCCCCACCCCCCATGAATTCTTCCCTTGTGCCAAAGAAGAGCTGTTGAATATATGAAATTTCAAACCTTTTCTGGTGGTTAGCCTCTCCAAGTCTCTCTCCTCCTTCCCCCCAGCTGTGGCAGAAGAGCCGTATTTCATTATTGCCTTCTGGGACCTTCACTGTTTTCTCCCTAACTTGGATGTGGATTTCATTTTAGTGAAATTTTCATTTATGTTATAGTTATCCTAAAATTTCTCTTGGTTCTGCTTATTTCCTTCTGTTTGTTTATACAAATCTTGCTGTTCCTCTGAATTTCCTATATTTGTCATTTCTTACTGTACAATAATATTATATTCTATTGATAATCCATGTGTTGTTTGGACAACTATTTCTAAATCAGTGAGCAGCTGCATTAAATCAAGCTTTTCCAAGAGAGATAGAACCTCTGCCTGGTAACTGTTCAGTAGCCCTGTTTATGGAGCAGTAACCCTCATATCATTTAAAGTACGCGTAGTGCTACAACCTTTGAGTGTTTCCCTGGTTGCAGAGGAGATGAGCTATGATATAAGGGAGCTGGCAGGAGCCTAACAAATGTGTTGGATTGGGGGTAGCCAGTATTTGTTCCAGATGTTTTGGGAGGAGCTGTTAGGAAGGGTGCCAGCTTTGAGTGGAAAACAGAGCCTGGCAATTGAGTGTCAGCACATGTAGACTAGTGTTTGGAGGTTTGTTTTGTTTTGAGGTGAAGTGGTAGAACTAGGTGATGTGCAATATAAGGATGGGAGCATGTTCGTCCATCCACAATGCAAGTGCTAGCTCCCAAGGCCAGGTATGGGGTATCTTGGGGTGACCCCCATGCTCTGTTACTTGACACTTCAAGATTCAAGACTCTGTTATTCTCAACACCTCATTCTCACTCACCTTGGGTCCTCCATCCTTTGCTAAAACCTGCCTTCTCTACAAGAGACAACATCTCTTGTACATGCCCCTTTTCTCCACTCAAGGCCACTCCCCAGCTACAGGCCTTCACTCCTTGTTGCCTGGGCTGTTGCAGTAAGAGCCTTCTAACAGATGTCTCACTGCTCTGAGTCATCCTTCACTAAGCTACTGCTTAGTGATCAATAGGTAAGGGTTTATTGAGGGAGGGAGGGAGGGAGGGAGGGAGAGATAGAGACAGAGAGAGAGAGAGAGAATTAGAATGCAATCAACAAATGGGCATGAAACTAAAAAAATAAAACTTAGAAAAAGAACAATTAAATCCCCCCCAATTAAAGACCAAATTGTAAATCCTGAAAATCAAAGGAGAGATTAATAAAATTGAAACTAAGAAAACCATTGTACTAATAAAAATAAGACAAGGAGCTGGTTTAAAAAAAATAAAAAAATAAACCATTGGTTTAACTTGATTTCAAAAAAGAAACGAGAAAACCGAATTACCTTTATACAAAAATGAAAAAGAAAAAATCACAACCAGTGGATGAATACTGACAAACATATAAACTACCCAGATTGACAAAAGAGGAAACAACACAACCCCATCACAGAAAAAGGAAATGAACAATTCTTCAAAGAATTTCCTAAGAAAAAGTGTCAGATGAATTCAAGGAATGATTACCTCCACCTCTACATATGGCAACCGATACTTAAACCAGGAAGAGCTAAAACAAAAAAAGAAAACTATAGACTAAATCTCCCTAATGAACATCGATACAAAAATTTTAAATAAAAATACAAGCAAGGAGATTACAGCATTATATCACAAGGGATCATACACCATGAGGTAGATTTTACACCAGGAAAGCAGAGTTCAATATTAGGACAACTATCAGCATAATTAACCATATCAATAACAAAACAAACACAACTTAGAGGCAGGTCGTCCTAGGTTCAAATCTGGCCTCAGACATTTCCTAGCTGTGTGATCCTGGGCAAGTCACTTGACCCCAATTGCCTAACCCTTACCACTCTTCTGCCTTGGAACCAATACACAGTATTGATTCCAAAATTGAAGGTAAGGGTTTAAAAAAAAACACACACACACAACCATATGATTATCTCAACTGATGCAGAAAAAGCTTTTGACAAAATACAATACTTCTTATTTTTAAAAAATCAGAATAAATGGAGCTTTCCTTAAAGTGACAAATGGCATCAATCTAAAATAATCAGCAAGTTTTATCTGTAATGGGGATAAATTACAACCTTTCTCAGATCAGGGTTGAAGCAAGAGTGTCCATTATCACCACTACTATTCAATATTGTACTAGAAATGCAATAAAAGCAGAAAAAATAAATTGAAGGAATTAGAATAGGCAATGAGGAAACAAAGTTATCACTCTTTGCAGATGACATCATGGGATACATAACTCTAGAGAATCAACAAAAAAACTAATAGAAATGATTAACAACTTTAGCAAAGCTGCAGGATAAATCATCAGCATTTCTGTTTACCACCAAGAAAGCCCAACAGTAAGAAATGGAAAAGGAGATTCCATTCAGTATAATATTAGACAATATAAAATACCTGGAGGTAAACCTACCAGAGCAAACCCAGCAATACAAACAAAATGCTTCTCACTCAAATGAAGTCAGACCTAAACAATTGGAAATACATTAATTGCTCATGGATAGGGTGGGCCAATAAAATAAAATTGACAGTCTTACCTTACTTAATTTACCTATTCAGTACCATTCTAAACTACCCAAAAATTATTTTGTAGAGCTAGAATAAATAATAACAAAATTCCTCCAAAAGAACAAAAGACCAAAAAAGGAATTATCAAGGGAATTAATTAAATATATATATGATGGAAGGTGGCCTAGCAGAACCAGACCTCAAATTATACTATAAACTGGTAGTCATCAAAACAATTTGTTGGCTAAGAAATACAGTAGTGGATCAGTGGAATAGTTTAGGTAATCAACACACAATAGTTAATGACCCAAAGATCTGAGCTTTTGGAGGGAAGAACACACTATTTAACAAAAATACTAGGAAAAGTGGAAAATGATATGGCAGAAACTAGGCATAGACCAACATCTTACCATACACCCAGATAAAGTTGAAATGGATACTCAATCTAGAAATAAAGAATGATACCCTAAAACAAATTAGGGGAACATGGAATTAGGGGAAAATAGGGGAACAATGGAAAAGTTTACCTGTCAGACTTATGGATAAGAGAAGAATTTATGACCAAACAAGACATAGAGAACATTACAAAAAATGAAATGGATAATTTTTATTACATTAAATTAAAAAGTTTCTGTACAAACAAAACCAATGCAACTAAGATTAGAAGGGAAACAAATTGGGAAAAACTTTTTATAGCAAGTATCTCTAATAAAGGCTTTATTTCTCAAATATATAGAGAACTGAATCAAATTTATAAGAATGAAAAGAATTCCCCAGTTTATAAATGGTCAAAGGATATATGAACAGGCAGTTCTTAGAGGAAGAAGTTAAAACTTATCTATACTCATATGAAAAAAATGCTCAAAATAACTAATGATTTAGGAAATGCATATGAAAACAACTCTGAGTTACCAACTTACACCTATTAGCTTGGCTAACATGGCCAAAAAGGAAAATGATAAATGTTGAAGGGGATGTGGGAAAATTGGGACCCTCTTGGTGTCTACGATTGGTGGAATTGTGAACTGATACAACTGTTTTGGAAAGCAATATGGAACAATTCCCTAAGAGTTATAAAACTGACCCTTTGACCCAGCAATACCATTATTGGGTCTGTATACCAAAAAGATCAAAGATAAGGGAAATATTTTTAGCTCTTTTTTTCAGTGGCAAAGAATTGGAAACTGAGGGGAATGGTTGAACAAGTTGTAGTATATAGTTGTAATAGAATACTATTGTGCCATAAGAAATGAGGAACAGAATGAATTCAGAAAAACCTGGAAAGTCTTACATGAACTGATGTAAAGTGAATTGAGCAGAACCAGAAGAACATTGTATACAGTAACAGAAATATTATTATGATCAGCTGGGAAGGACTAAACTATTATTAGTGAACCAAATTTCTAAGATATGCTCAAGGGATTCATGAAAAATGCTATGCACAGCTAAAGAAGGAACTATTGGTGCCTAAGTCTAGATTAAAGCATGCTATCTGCTATATATACTTTGCAAATAGGTACAGACAAATGGTTCTGAGATTATTAGGCAAACACAAGCAACACCAGCTCTAAGCATTTTGCCTGTCTGCTGGTACTGCACCAGAGGCTGTGGTCTTGGCAGAGCCAAGACTGCAACTTTCTATCTGTTGCCCTTATAGAGAATTGGTGGGAACATTCTTAGTAGTCACTAGCAGATTGCCTATATGCATACATTATGGATTCTTCTCTTTTCCTCTCTTCAATAATTTTTTTTAAATTTCAAGGATTATCTCTACATAGTTTTATTTCAACCTAACACCATCCCTCCTGGCCATCACTACTCAGTAGACGGCCTAGTTCAATGACTGAGAGAAAGGAACAAAAAGAGTCAGGTGACAGCCCCAGCAGGATATTGCCCAGGTCAGCAAGCCTTTTCTACTCAATGCCACTCCTGTCCTCCTTTTTACTGTACACCGAGGATGGAGTGGTATTTCTCCTGTCCTATGACCAGACTAACAAACTCTAACCTCCTGCTCCCTAATGCCTACAGATCCAGACTAATTGTATTCTAAGGTAGGAAAAATAAATTCTTTTTCCTGATACCATTAGCCATTTTCTTCATCCTTATTCAGCTCAGACTCCCCCTTCTCCCTCCTTCCCTCCTCAGGGCCATAAAGCCTCCATCGTTTCTTTACGAAACTCCTCTTTTATCGCTCCAGAGCACTTGCTCTCTTTGTGTGCTTGTCAATCAGTGGACTCTGTGCTCCAAGGATCTTTGAGATTTGCCAATAGCAATGAGATCAGAATGTCCCATTTTGTCTTTTAGCTGATTAAAAGAATGATAGAAGAAACCTCCAGTGGTGGGGTTACTGGCAATGATGTCATCATGCATTTCACCCTCAACTCTTTGCCCTTCGGAGGAGTTGGTAAGTATTACATCCAGTTACACCGTGTACTTATTATAGAAGTACCAAAGGTTTTTCTTTCTAGTTTTTATTCTTCAGGGCTTTTATCTCCTGGAACTTGGTGAAACAGCATAGCTATATAGATGGTGCTTCTGAAATATGGTCACTCAGTTATCAGCTATCAAAAACAGAAACTGGGACCACGGTGGCAACTGCCTGGGTTCTTAAGCCATTTTTTAGCAATAAGCTCCCCCACCCCCCCATATTATGCCTCACATTTGCTGCATTAAATCTGTCCTCTCAGTTCTCTTATTCATAGAGTCATCAAGCAGGAGGAAGGTGTCATTTTCTCTTCTGTAAAATGGAGGATTAGCCAAGTGGAGGTTCTTTCCAGCTCTGTCTCTAAGATCTAACTGTGGCATCCAAACTTCTCCTTCTAAGGAGAAGGAAAACAAGGCCCCCAGAAGGGCAGGCACTTCTCCAAAGTTACCTGACTAGGGGCAGATCTGGGATGAAAATCTTGCTCTTCCACCTCCTGGGCCACTGAGACTTGTCTTCTGAACCCCTTTTTCTATTCAAGTCACTTTTTTCCCCTCTCTGCCTGCCTGGTTTTTCAGATATTCTTTTTCAGTTTTTTTATTACTTTCATAAGGACAGTAAGAGTGAATGTTTGTGTTAGAGCCATTCAATTAATAGGCCTTTATTAAGAACTGTCAGTGGGGGAGAGAGTCAGGATGGCTGAGTAGCAGGAAGAAATAGAGTCACACACACACACACACAAACACACACACACACACACACACACACACCCCTCCTCCATACAGATCTAGAGAACCCAGCAGATCTAATTCTATTGGAGAAAGTCAAGAAAAAGTCATAGAGATGCCATGTGGAGGGAGAAAGAATCAAGGATGACCCTGAATCTTGGGTGACTTGGAACAGCAGTAGGAGAGGGGCAGCTAGGTGGATAGAGAGCTAGGTCTAGAGATAGAGGTCCTGGCTTCACATCTGACCTCAAGTACTTCTAAGATGGAGGACCCTGGGCAAGTCACTTAATTCCCATTGCTTAGCTCTTACTGCTCTTCTGCCTTGGAATTGATACTTAGTATGGATCCCAAGACATCATAAGGTAAGGCTTTAAAAAAATGGTAATATTAGAGTTGTAAAAAAAGGAAGGTTTTTGGGGAAAGTAGTGAGCTTGATTTTGGACTTACTGAGTTTGAGGTGCCCTCAGGACATCCAGTTGGAGATGTCCAAAAGACAGCTGGTGATGTGGGACCAGGGTTGGATATAGAATCTTGGAATCAATGTAAGAGGGATGGTAATTTGTGTGTATGTGTGTGTGTGAGAGAGAGTCTGTGTGTGTGTGTGTGTGTGTGTGTGTGTGTGTGTGTGTGAGAGAGAAAGAGAGAGAGAGAGAGAGAGAGAGAGAGAGAGAGAGAGAGAGAGAGAGAGAGAGAGAGAGAGAGAGAGAGAGAGAGAGAGAAAGAGAGAGAGAGAGAGAGAGAGAATAAGTGTGTGTATGTGTATGTGATCTCCACCATCACTCCCCCCTCTGTCCCAAAGCAATCAAACAGGTTTGTAATCCTGCCTCTACTGTCAGTTGCTTCTCATGCTGCTTATTCTGCTGCATAGATCATGGAAGGTACCCATGGGCTGGAAGGCTCCTAGGCTTCTAGAGCCCACCTTGAAAATAGGTGACTTAGTCCCGGTCACACAGTTAGTGAGTACTAGGGGAGGGACTAGGAGCCAAGTTGGAACAGAGCTACCACGGGAGAGACTTGGACAGATTACTATTATAATAATAGCTCCAGGTCCAGTCACAGAGATTTTCTTGAAATAACTCAGAAAGGTAGGTCATGTAAGTTGTGTTTAGTTAACTCCCATTTAAAGGTAGGAAAACCTTGTGTTGGGTTTTAAGTGACTGGCCTACCCTCAGATGTCAGCTGAGAACTGTGCTGTGTGCCTTCTTTTCCAGATTATCTGAGAACCCAGGAATCGTGGCTCTCCAGCCCCACTGCCCCCTCCCTAGATCCCTCCCTTTTATCCCCAGCCCAAGTCCATCATCAGCCTTTGGGCAACAGCTATATTTGAACAGGCAGGAGAGGCTCTGGGCACAGAGTGGACTTTGCTTTTGGTGTAACTAAGAGGACTAATTCTCCTGCCTATCTTCTGCTCTTTAATTTATGTTTAAAATAAATTTTATTAATGATTTCCATCTTCATATCCAAGTAATTTCTTTAAATACCTCAACAATATACTCCAAAATTGAGCAAAAATGTCCAGTAGAATAACCATGTCTAAAAATAATACATGCCACATTAGTCTTAAGCTTCTTATGGGGGAAAGAGAGAAACATAAAATGATAGCAAAAAGTTATTTAGTGCCTATTGTGCACAATGCACACTATGCTTATCTTTGTAATTATTATCTCAGTAACTCTAAGAGGCAGGTGTCATTATAATCCTCATTTTACAGTTTAGGAAACTGAGGCTAACAGAAGCTAAGTGACTTTCCAGTCAAATAGCTAGGATATATCAGAGGCCAAATTGGAACTTGGATCTTCCTGGCTTGAAGCCCAGTGCACTATCCATTGTGGTATCTAGCTGCTTAGCTACATGCCACCTTGTTGACATAAAAACAAGAGATATCAATAAAAAATAATGTTCCTGTAGAATAGTTAAAATGTGATTGTTGGCAAGGCCTGTCTCACTTGAGGAGTTCTGTCAGAGTTGTGTGAGAGAAAAGCTTTAAAGGTCCTATCAAACGGGACATGCCTGCCTTGATAGCAGATGGATTTGGGACTTCTAATGATCTACTGCAGTGAAGAAGGAAGCATGTATTTGTTCAGTCCTCAGGTGTTGGCGTAAAGCTTTTCACTAAACTAAGACTTAAATAAGTGTCTTTAAGTTAAATAGTGTCCATCGTCTGGCTGTCAACAGCCAACCTTTAGGCCCTGCCTCTCTGGTTCCAGCTGCCTCCCAGGAATTTCGTTCTGGTTGAAAGATGACATCAGAGAATTCTGGGTTTAGCATGAGCTCACAGGAAAACAGCATCTAAACCAAAGCTTCGGGTAGTTGTGAATTGAGGATTTTCTCCTTTAGTTGTTCCTCCTGGATCCTTCAGAAAAATCTCTTATAACACTGTCTTTTCTACAGATTTCAGATGTCTTTCTCATAGTCTAAGTTAACCCTTAAAGAATCTGGTAAAGTAGGTAGGAGACATGGTTTTATCCCCATTTTAAAGATAAGAAATATCAAGGTATGGTCTGCTCACAATTTCTCTTCAGGTTGCCTTATTGCAACTCAATTTAGGCATACTCTAAGCTCCCTGAGGGCAGGGGGTCATGTTCCTTGTTTCCATCGTATGTTCAAGACTGAATTTTGCACAGTCGATGCTCAAGAAACGGTTATTTTCTCCTTGGATTCTAGGTAACAGTGGAATGGGTGCATATCATGGAAAGCACAGCTTTGATACCTTCTCCCATCGTCGATCATGCCTGATAAAGAGTTTAAAGATGGAAAGTGCCAATAAGCTCCGATACCCACCAAACAGCCAGTCCAAGATAGACTGGACAAACTTCTTCATCTTGAAACGCTTCAACAAAGGCAGAATTGGCCTTTTCTTAATGGCTTTTCTGGGTGTCCTGGTAGCCATAACTATTAAAGTAAGTATGCTTTCCTTGTTCAAAAGGGGTACTGGAAGTCTCATTCTCCCTCTGTCAATATCTTATTTCTCTGCTATTTTAGGGTGGGTTTTCTTGGTGTATGTCTCTCCTGTTTTCTTTTTTGTAAGCATATTAAACTTTAAGAAGGTTTTTTAATGGGCAGATGTTGAAGTTCTAAGCCTTTTGCTCTTGAAGAAATTGAAATCTGAGTCCAGCTGAGGCTCTAAGGACAAGCTGCATTAATCAATCAGCAGACGTTTATCAGGGGTTTATTATGTGCTAGGAAGGAGGAAGATACAGGATGGATAGAATAGATCCAAAGTGATCTTAGAATGGCGGGCTGGATTGGACTAGGAACGCCCTTTTGGTAAGGTGGCCCTTGAGCCTCCTTACAAAGAAAGAAGCCAGGGACCCTAGAAGTAGAGATGAGAAGGGAGAACATTCCAGACATGGAACACAACCCGGGCAAAAACATGGAGACCAGAGATGGAGCAGCATCTATGAGGAATGCTGAATAACTAGGCCAGAGGGACTAGGCTATAGACTGCAGAGAGGGAAGTGATGTGTCAGGAAACAAGGAAGACAGGAGAGGGCCAGGTGGCGAAGAGCTTTCAGTGCCAAGCTGAGGCATTTATGCTGGATCCTAAAGATAACAGGAACAGCTAGAGTCTGAGTGGGGACAGTGACATGGTCAGACCCACACGTTGGGAAGACTACTTTGACAGCTACGGAGAGACTTAAGGCACAGAGACCAAGGAGAAGCCAATTGAAATAGTGCATGATGGGTACCTAGGTAGCTCAGTGGATGGACCACCAGGCCTAGACAGGAGGTCCTGGGTTCAAATGTAGCCTCAGATATTTCCTAACTACGTGACCCCAGACAAGTCATTTAATGCCCTTAGCCTAGCCCTTGCCACTCTTCTGCCTTGGAGCTGATATTTAGTGTCAATTCTAAGACAGTCAGTAAGGTGGCAATGACAAGGTCTGACAAATTTCTGGATGTGTGGGGCGATCGGGGGAGCTGTGGATGACACTGACCTGGTGAGCGTGATTGTCCAGAAGGGGGATGGGCCCTCTCAACAGAAGTAGAAAAGTTCGGAGGAGGAATGGGGTTGGGGGCAAAGGTAATTGAGATATCTTATCCAGTTCAAAATGTCTGGTACGCATTTGGGATTGAGGGCTGCAGTTCAGAAGAGAGACCAGGGCTAGATATGTAGAGCCTGGAGTCTCTGCCCAGAGGTGAGAATGACGCCCATGAGAACAGAGGAGAACACCAGGTTAAAGATCAGAGAAAAAAGCAGACAGGGCCTAGGACAGAGCCTCGCGTTGACGTGGTTCAAGGTCCAGCCAAGGAGCCTTCTGAAAGAACGTAGGAGGGGCAGCTAGGTGGATGGAGCGCCAGGCTTGGGATTGGGAGGACGGAAGGTCTGATGTGGCCTCTGACACTTCCTAGTTGTGTGACTCTGGGTAAGTCCCATAACCCCACTGCCTAGCCCTTCCCCTCTGGCGTAGAATCCATGCAGACACAGAAAGGATGGTTTTTAAATGTAGGAAAACCAAGAGAGTGCAAATAATGAAAACCCAGAGAAGAGGCTGTCCGGAATTGCTGCTCAGCGATGTCAGAGGCTGCAGAGAGGCCAACGCTGAGTGTTGAGAAGGGCCATGAAATCTGGCAGTTAAGAGGTCCTCCGTGACCTGGGAGAGAGCAGCCCCAGCCCAGTGACGAGGCGGGAAGCCAGGCTGCACAAGGAAGCTTTTGTGAAGCTGTGTAGCGGAGATGGGGTGTGGATCCATGAGGGACAGCAGGGGCCGGGGAGCTTGTAGTGATGGCTAAGGATGGGAGAGGCCTGGCCATGCCCACGGCCAGCGGGGAAGGAAACAGAAGGTAGACTGACAGTGGGGCTAGCAATGGGGGTGAAAGAGATCTTGACCGGGACAAGACGAGGAGAGGAGGACAGAGGGAGCTCCTGGTGGTGAGGCCTCAACTGGGAGGGCCAGGGAGGGCGCGTCCACATGGGCTCTGCATGCGGTGATGCTGCTCTCATTGCCAGCTTTCATTTCTGCATTTTGAGTAGAAGGTGAATCTATTTTCAGCCGAGTAAGATTCATACAGTTGTTAATGGAAGGGTGTAGAATGGCTTGGCAAGTAGCTTTGGTGAAAGATGGCCAATCTTAAGCATGACTTGATTGGATTTCTAGCCTTTCTCTTTCACTGTCTCTTTCTCTTAGTAAAACTGGATTTGGTTCACCCTCTTTGTGACTGTGGTGGTGGGTGCCAGAAGCCTCCCTGGACAGCTGATCCATGCTATGGACGTGAGGGCTTAGGGTGAAGGGAGGTTGGAGGGAAGCAGGCTTGGGCTGTGTCAGGGCTAGTTTCTCAACTCCGTGAGGGCAGAGAGGAGCGTGTCTGTGACTCGACTGGTGGAGGAGGAAAAGGCTGGAAGGAATGAAGACAACCATTTCCATGATGGAAAAACTTAGAGAATTGGTATGACTCAAAATGTTTAATAGATTTCTATTTCTGTGTGTCGTGTATGTTTTTTTTTCTTTTCTTTTAATTCTGAAAGGGTTTTGACTTCCCTCACCCCACTGTGCCTTTCTGGGAGTGAGGGATACAAGTTGCATTTTGAATTATTTGGGTCTTCTCAGAAATACCAAGCTGTGCTGAGAAGAAAGGCTCTGTTGGTTTTTCTGGTAATTCACAGACTTCATTGGTCCAATAAACAGTGAGGAACAGCGGATTTCCAAAGGCAGCACTATCAGTTAAAGCGAGGTAGGAATTCCTTGATCTCTTTTTCCCCATCAGAGGGCTGGGAGGGGCCTCCACATAGCTCTAGGCTCATTGCTTTGGGGCTTGGCCCCTTGCCCTTAGATTACCATTACTAGCAGGTTTTTGGTTTGTTTTTAAACAACATAGAGAATAAAAATTAGATTTGCAAAGGTAATATAGAATATGTGCAGAGGTATACCATGGGACAGAAAAAGAGGAACTTCCTCCTGCAAAGTGCCAGGAGTGAGAAGGACTCTGAGGCAGCAGCCGGGAGGGAGGCCTTAGGCCTTGGCCCTGCCAGCAGCAGCATTCAGCTACCTATCCACTGGCCTTTCTGGGAGCATGTACATACATATAGGAGTTGACATTCCTGTTCACCATTTGCTTTTTCATTCAAATTTAGTTTCTTGCCCCCTTTTAAAGCGTGCTGTGATCCTCGTGATCCTCGCTGCAATTGGATCTGATCCCTTAAAATTTCTGGGTTGTGTGTTCTTGTGGGAAACTACAGTATGATAAAGGCCACAGTGGTGAGCTTGGTGAATATGGGAATGGCTGCTGTCCTGTTCCCTTGGGTTTCATGCCATTTCTCAGTTCTACTCTCCCAGCCTTGGTTTCTCAGTCTAATCTATAGCTCTTTGGCCACAGGGAGTCTGGAGAGAAAGAATATTAAGGGTTCCTGCATTCCTGTTACCCTCAAACTGTCCTGTACCCAGTGCAGGTGCACTGTTGGTACCAGTCTGGTTGTACTCGTGGAAGACTTGGCCTGCGTTTGGCTGACTCATTTCTTTTCCACCCAGGAGACACAGAGTGGGTTTAGTGGGAAAAGCCCAGGGCTGGGAGCAGGTGATCTGAATGCTGACTCTGGCTCAGCTCCCACCCAGCTCTGTGACTCTGGGCAAGTCCTTTGACTTTCTGGGCCTCCATGTTCTTCCTCATTCAGTGAGGGGATTATCCTGGATGATCCCCCAAGATTTTTTTCCTGTAGTAACTTCCTGAGGTTCCACTGAAATCACTCGTCGTGTGACTTGTTCTAATGTCTAATCTGGAAACTGATTGACGAATGGTGCTCTCTCCCAGCCTTGTTCTCTCCTTGGATCTTTCACTTTTCACCTTTTTCTTCCTCTCACTCACTTTGAACAAATGATTCAGGGTGGTATTTATGGTGGTTTCTGATTCTTTCTGTAATTGTTTTTCTGGAGTTCATGGTTTTCACCTTTTTAGACACACACTTTGGTGGGTTTGACGTCAGCCCCCCTCCAACCCCCCCCCCCCCTTCAGTTGCTGGAATAGGTATGGACGTTCTGAACAAGAATTGTAAAACTTAGGAAGCTTGAGAACCTTTGGGAAGTAGATGTATTTGAGCTTTTTTTTTTTTCATTGTAAAAGTACTCTATTTAGGGCCTCAAAGCCTCAAAGCCATGCATTAGGTTTAGTTGGTCCCAGACACGTGTTTTGAATTTTAAAAACAAAAATTGCTCATTTGGAGATGTTTTGGTTGAGCGGGAAAGGGCAGTTTGTCAGTTATTGGGAACGATCGGATCAGGGAAGCAAAGATCCTGGGATCCCTTCCCAGCTGACCCGGGACAGGAAACTTAGCTTTGGGTTTCCTTTATCAACACAAGCCAACACCCTTTCTAGAGACATATTGGCCTCATTGGAAAAGATGTTTTTAGATGTTCTTATGCAAAGCACCATGTGGCAGTATGTTCTTGATTAAGCCTTGTTCTGACATGACTGATGAGATAGTTTTATCCTCTCCCTTTTTTTCTCTTTACAGTTGCAATACTTCTAAGGATGTCTTCAGTTCAATGTGCAAATTGTCTTTACTGGATCTCTGCTTTTGTTATCCGATTCATGAACACATTGATTCCTGTTAACCATATTCATATAAAAGTGCAAAGATTAACTTTAAAGGAGGCTGCTATTTACTCTTCTAAAAACCTGCCATTGCCATTACATCTCCAACTGCTTTTAGCCACAGGGCCCTTTAAAGTGGATGTTCCAGATTGAGTTTGTTATAGACTGAGGCAAAAGAGATGCTTTAGGTGGGGCTTCATGGTGCCTGGCCCCCTCCCTCCCTCAACCCTGCTCTCACTGTCAGGCTCCCTTGGAACACCCTGGGGCAGGGGTGGGCAGGGCCTTTGAAGGAGTCCCCTAGTGACTGAGAGCCCCCATGGCCCTGGAGGCCCTTAGGATGGGTGTGAGACTCATCTTCTTCGGTATGTCCTAGAAGAGAAACACCATTAGGGCTGTGCCTTGTATTCCCCGTGATACCAGGTTGGAGGAGGGGCAGAGTCTTCCCATTCATCTGAGGGAATTAGAAGTCCAGCCATTAGAGAGGCCCAGGGACATGCAGGGAACCTTTAAACCTGACCTTTATCAAAGCATTGGGTCACCGTCCCATCTGCGGACCACTTCACCAAGGGAGCAGCTAGGCTCATTCACAGGCAAGGTCTTCCGTCGTCTGTCCGTCTGCCCCACGCTTTGGGTTTCGCTTGGGAGTGGTTCGTGCCGGCTAACTCCAGAGCCAGTCCCGCGCCTCCCCGAGGCCGCAGCTCCCTTTCCATCCTGCCCCTGCCCTTCGCAGGCCCGAGCTGAGCGGCTTCCTGTGCTGCACTTGGCTCCAGATCCCGTTTAAGCCCTCGTTCCAAATGATGTACGCCCAAATGCCAGCAACCGAGGCTCCGTGGTAGGTTTAAAGCCAGGCTCGCCTCTTTCTAAGGGAGTTCCAAATGCAGAACTGGGAATTTGAAGGAAGAAGGGAGGGAGGTACCAGCTCACTTACAGGGATCACATGCTTCGAGCAGAAAGACGTCCTGTGGGACGGCAGCCGCTGCCAGGCAGGCGTCGAGGGCTGGAGGGGTCCAGCTCCATTGGACGCCGTCAATCCTCGGCCCAGTCGCAGGAGGCGAAGAGAATTCCAGCAACCAGGAAGGTGAAATCGGAATCCTCAGGCAGGAGGGAAAGTGTGGGCCGAGGGTTGATGTGTATGAGCAGGAGATGGGGGAGGCCCAGGGTTGGGCAAGAACAGCACCTGCCAAGGCAGCACGCGGTGTAGGCGCGCCCAAGGCTGGCAGCATGCCAGGCAACGCAGCGGTGATCTGGGGGTCCCAGGGGACATGGAGGCCCGCGCAGCCTTAAAATGTTAACTGCACGTACCGAGGCGTTTTCCCCTCTGAATACAGCTTCCAGTTTAAAATGTTAAATCAGTGGTGGTCTCCGAGGGGGGATGACACTTCCCTTCGAGGCCTACTTCACCGACAGCTTTGCTGGAGTCATTCAGGGGTGGGTAGATGTGCCGGTAACGCTTCATGTGCTACAAGTAATCATTAGCTTGTTTTAAGGAATGGAACTGCTTGCTTAAATGGTGACTTTTAGCCATTATAGTCAATTACCCCAAAATGGTAGACGTGGAATTGAAAAAGGTTTTGACTTACATATCAGAATTATGTATCACATTTGCCTTTTTGGTAAACCTAAACAGCTGCCTGGTTACTAGCATTACAGTTAAAAATCTTTATTATGATTAATAAAATCAAGATGAGTTTGAAATAGTTCTTGATATCTTTGTTTTTCTCTCCATAGCTAAGAACCTTGGAAGCCCCGAGAATATGATAAAACTTTAGCCATAGGGGACAGCTGGGTGGCTCAGTGGATGGAGAGCCAGACTCAGAGATGGTCTCAGACACTTCCCAGCTGTGTGGCCCTGGGCAAGTCACTTGACTCCCATTGCCTAGCCCTTGGAGCCAATACACAGTATTGATTCCAAGATGGAAGGTGAGGGTTTAAAAAAAAACAAACTTCGGCCATAAATGTTCCTTTCTAGCTGCAGGCCTGTTTATTAGACACATTTAACCCAAGTATTTATATTTTCAGCAAAGTAACTGGTCATTGTGTGGCAGACTGCTACCCTAGCTGCCCTAGACTCGCCCTAGATGCTACCACTAAGAGAATGTCTTTCATTGTGCTTTGTGTTCCACAACACTGAACGAACCCAGGACCTTAAAAGGCAAGCAAAATGGAATTTAAACCAACCCTGAAATAGGGCTCTTGTGCCTGAGAGTAGGCGGCATGTGCTGCCCTGTGGGTGCAAAATTGCCAAGAGGAGAAAAAGACAAGGACAGAGGCTCGGGAGAATTTCTAATGCACTGTATGATGAGAATTATGTATATGATTTCAGGAGAGCATTCCCAACAGCTACCCCATTCCCCCAGACAGCAGTTGTATGGAGCAAAGCATCATGGTTGTCCATGGCTTTGGAGTGGGTGGGATGTGGCAGGGACCCTCTTCCCCATAGAGTGCGGACCAGGAGTGTGTAAACAGCCCAGAAAAGGCTTCGAGGATGAACTTGGTCAGCAGCGTGTCTTAGTGTGTTCTTATAAAACTTGTACAGTTTGGACCTATTCCCACTTGAAAACAGCTTTGACAGTCTTCAGGATTTCAGTTCAAGTTTGCTCCATATTTCGGATGAGCTGTCCAAGGTGGAGAGAGCCAAGCAGTTTGACATTCCCCCTGACCACTTGGAAGCCCGACCTCCTGTGGTCCAGAAGGGAAGCTGGCTTGGGTTCCCATGAAGCACTCATAAACAGTTTATAAAGAAGAGGTTTTCAGTAGCTCAGGACCTTCCCGAAGAGTTCTCCTGCACCGCGGGCCCTCGTGGTGCTGTCCCAGGGCCACGCTTCCAAGATGTCTCTTTTCCAGCGAGGCAGACCTTCTTACTAGTGCACAGGAATCATGATCTTGACCGTGACCCCTAGCACGAGCACTGTGACAGCCAACAGAAGAGAAAGCCCCCGGCGGACAGCCAGCTGCTTTAGTGACAGAACGTTTCGGGGACCCGAAAGGGTAGAAGCTGCTTCCAGAGGTGGTAAGAGGTCTGTGTGGCTCTCCGTTTTTGAGTACCTCATCAAAGTAATTCCAGGATTGCTATCTGTAGCCACTGGGAAAAGCAGTAACCCAAAGTGAGAGTCATAAATAGCAAGATGGAAAAGGCATGAAACTGAGGCAGAAGACCAGGAGCTACATGGCCTTGGGCAAATGAATCTAACCTCTGAGCCTCCCTCTCCCCATTTAAAAAAAATGGGCAAAATGATAATAAATAAGTGCAAGGATCTGGGGCTTTATCCCTGTGGATCCTTTTTTTGTTTGTTTAATGAGTGAAGATCCCAGTTCTAAAACATCAAACCCTGACAGCCATTTCTCTGGCCACGAGCTCTGCATTCGGCTCCATTGGTTTTTGGGTCGCTCATTCACCAAAGCTTTCCAGCCCTGGTAGGACCCCCTGGAGTCCATTTAGTAGGCTTAGGCATCAAGAGCCCAGAGCCAGCTCCACAGCACCACGGGCCCTGGAAGGAGGACTTGGCCAGAGGATGGGCGTTTCGGGCAGATGCCGAGGATATGGTTTGCTTTGAAAAGCAAAAGCGATCTGCACGTGGAAAGGTTCGGAGTTTCATGGATTTAGAGCCAAAAGGAATTCTAGAGGTCTCCTTGTCCAGCCCACTGTGAATCTTGAAATTTCTCAGACTTGTGAATGTTAAAAGATTCTCAGACTCTACCTTAGAACCTTTGGTTAAGACCATTCCCCATTTTAAACAGTGAAGCTGCTTAGATCTAAAATGTGAGAACTCTACTTGGATCAGAAATGGGAGGACCTCTACTCCACCCGTACTTAAGACTGCTTTAGGGGAGAAAACTCCTTGCAGAACAATGAAAAGCACTTAAACCCGTACTTAAGCCATGCCTATTTTTAGAATTATTACAAAGGGGTGCTAAGTACCTATTAAAGGTCAGGCAACTTGTGAACTTAAAAGGAGCAAAGAGGAAAAAACTTACACAAAGATTCTAACCTACTCAGGTGTGGATTACTAAAAGGATTAATCTACTCAGCTGTGAATTCAGAATGGGCTGTCCTTTGGAAACCGTCTACTGTGATTGGTAGATGGAAGAACTTAGGGGAGGTGACATAGGAGAAAACCCGCTATATAAGGACGACTCTGCTGATCAACCATGCTTTGGCTCTGGGCCCAAGCATGCTCCCACTCTCACTGGCACCTATCACTGAGGAAAGTCCAAGGAAAGGGCTGAGGAGACCCTGACCCTGACAGGGTAGCTAGAAGGGCTGATGCCTAGACGTGCTTCAGTCTAATAGAAATGCCTTCAGAGGAGATGCAAAGTCAGCCTGTGTTTTAAAAGCCAACCATCCCAAATGCACACACACACACATGGTCACACACACGCGTGCACACACACACACACACACACGGTCACACTTTTGGCTCAGCATGCTGGACTGGCAAAAATGAAATCCGCAATGATGCTCTGTTCTGTTTGAGCATCAAGAGCAGACACGCTCTTACCTGAAGAAATGGCCACCTTCTCCAGCCCTGGGGCGGGACTCGTGCTTTCAGACTCTTGGTGAAGTCCAACCCGTTTCTGAGCCTAGAGATGAAATGGCACCGGGGTTAGCCCACTAGTGCTGCCTCACAGCGACATGGTTAGTCTGGGTGATTGGGCGTTTAAGTGCTGGTCTTAAAGGGTATGCGGCAGATGATCCCCTTTTACAGATGAGAATATAGAGCCTGGGATCAGGCAACTGGCCTAGGTCACAGGGCTGTTAAATACCCTTATACATAAGGAAGGACCTGAAAGGAGAGGGGGAAAGGATGTTCAGGGGATGGGCTGTGGGCCAGGGAAGAGGCATGGGGCTTAACATTTGGGAAGATGCATTGGCCTGATCTTATGTCCATGCACCCTCCATGGCATTTTTGCCAGAGTTTGTGGGCTCAAAAAAACAGGTTTTCCTCTTGTGACCTCATAGGAGCCGTAGTGGACAGGAGGGTCCAAGAGGTAACAAAAACCAGAGCATGTGAATTTTTAAATCACCTTGGGAGAACCTTTCTTCCAACTCTCCTCAGCCTTTACTTAGCAGGTGCCTCACGTTCTTGCTTACAATGACCAGAGAAGGGGTATGTGTTGCGGTCACTTCTCCCAGTGCTCAGGATCCTGGGCACCAACATCTAGAGCGGGCCGACTTCCTAGCCTGTGAGCTACGGGCAGGGACTATGCCTTATCTCTTGGTAACTCCTCCAGGACCTCACGTCTAACTCCTCATGGCCCCATTTGGGTTTTCTTGGCAGAGATCTTGGAGTGGTTGGTCATTTCTCCAGCTCATTTTCCAGATGAGGAAACGGAGGCAATCAGGGTTAGGTGACTTGCCCAGAGTCACACAGCTAAGAAGGGTCTGAGGCTACATTTGAACTCACAAAATTGAGTCTTCCTGATTCCAAGGTCCCAGCTCTATCCACTAAACCACCCCGCCACTTCTCACACCCATATTCGACACTTAAGTGAGAGGAAGAGGTCAGTGGACAGACCACAAGACTTGTGCTCAGGAGAATGAAGTTTTGAGTCCCAACTCTATGTGACCTTGGATGAGTGACAGCCTTTCCAGGCTGTAAAATGAGGCCAAACTAAGTCCCTTCCCAGCTAGGATCCAGTGAAATGTTTATTGGAATTGGATTTTTGCTGATTTAAATCTGTAAGAAAATGATAAAAGAAACCCTAATCTTCTGCCAAAGTTCCTAAAGCAATTTCATTCTTAACTGCTCTGTTCCACCTCTTCCTGGAGGACACATATCTACTGAGCTGGCTTTTAAAGGCTGGAGAGGAATGGAATAGGTGAAGGAGCACCTACCATGTGCTCCCGGATCTGAGCAGTATGGTCTGGTTGGATGGAAGTGGGTGTCGACGGCCCGTTTGGCAAGGGTAGAAAAGTAGGATGTCAGCTAACCCTGGACCTTGAAGGTCCGACAGAGGAGGCCCAACTTTTCTCAGCGGGCAATAGGAAGCTACCCAAGATTTTTGAGCAGAGAAGACATGACCAGGCCTGTGCATTCAGGTAGTTCAGTCTAGAGGTCGGATGATGTATGGATTAGATGGAACATGGAGAAAAGGCACTTCTATCACCTTCTTTCTTGGAGGGTGTCATCTCCAACCCTCTTCCCTAGAGAAGAACCCCCAGCCGTCTCCCCGGCCTTCCTATCCCCAGACCTGAACCATGTGAGGGTCCACTGTGACTTCTGGGAAAGTCAGCCCCATATTCCTATTTCTCTACCCCAAACACACCAGGAATGCTTTCTCATGGAACCTGCCCTTCCTGCTCCAGCGCCCAGGGAGGCAATTCTGTCCTCCCTAAGAAAAAGAACAGCTTGAGCTAATACTTGGGACATGATTGACTGGAGGCAAAGCCTAGTCATCTTCAGTTTTCTGTAGGATCCTTGAGGCCCTTTAGGAGGAGAGCGGGTCATCTGCTGGGGATGATAGCCCCTGTTGTCCCTAGAACAGCCTACAAGGAGTTAGGAGCTCCATGGAGTCCCCGCCACCTCTGTCTGCCCATCCGACACGCCCACAAAGTCATCGACTGGCTTCTCTTTCTCCCTTCCAAGAACCCAGATTGCCTAATATGTCACTGTGTTCCTGCTTCATTCATCCTATCAGATTACCTCCTCTGCGGCCAAATTCCAATTAATTCTGGCAGTGTAGACGATAAAAGTAATGGTTGCTGTGACGGCACAGACCAGCATCCCCAGCCAGAGGCCTGCAAGGGAACAGCAAGAGAGGATCATGGGAAATGGCACCCTAAGATATCTCTACCCTTCTACCTGGTTGCTTCATCAGACATTTCTCATACCTCTGACTCCAATTTTGGCCACAAATACCAGCACAGCCCCAATTGGGAGACCGATGGCATAATAGCCCACAGCATTCACTGCAGCCCCAAAGACGACCTTGCCAGTTCCTCTCAACACTGCTCCGCAAACACACTGTGGAGAAAATAAAAGGGAAGGGTGGTGGGATTAGCCATCTGGCCCTCATTTTATAAATAAGGAAACTGAGACCTGGTAAGGTTTGGGGTCTTCGGGACATAAGATGATAGACTGAGTGCTACAAGGGAGCTCATTATTTGTCGTGGAGATACTGGCAGTCATGCCCAACTCTTCATAACCCATTTAGGGTTTTCTTGGCAAGGATACTGAAGTGGTTGGCCATGTCCTTCTCCAGCTCATGTGGCAGATGAGGAAACTGAGGCAAGAAGGATTTGGGGTTTTCTTGGCAAGAATACTGAAGTGGTTGGCCATGTCCTCCAGCTCATGTGGCAGATGAGGAAACTGAGGCAAGAAGGATTTGGGGTTTTCTTGGCAAGAATACTGAAGTGGTTGGCCATGTCCTCCAGCTCATGTGGCAAACTGAGGCAAGAAGGATTTGGGGTTTTCTTGGCAAGGATACTGGAGTGGTTGGCCATGTCCTCCAGCTTATGTGATGGATGAAAAAATGGAGGCAAACAAGATTAAGTGACTTGCCTAGGGTCACACAGCTAGTGTCTAAGGTCATATCTGAACTCATAAAAATTAGTCTTCCTGTTTCCAAGCTCAGTGCTCCATCCACTGTGCCACCTACCTGCCCTGAAGGGAGCTCAGAGACCATTGGATTGATCCTCATCATCTTACAGAAGAGGAAACTGAGGCCCAAAGAACTCAAGAAATTTGCCCAATGTCACACATCTATTAAATAATAGAGCTGGGGTTTGGACAGCAATCTTGATTCTAAATCCCATATGCTTTCTACTCTACCAGGGAAGGACAAATAAAGTCTTAGAATGAGCCCCAGGGCAACAACAACAATAATAATAATAACAATAACAACAAAAATGGGCACACATCACAGAGTACTTTAAGGATTGCAGAAGGCTGTCTCCAAACTACAATATCTCATCTGAATCATACATCAAGCCTGTGAGTTAAATGCTAGAGGTGATATTGTCTACTGAGACAGCTAGGTGGTGCAATGCATAGAATGTTAGGACTTAAGAGGCAGATCTGAGTTCAAATCCTGCCTTAGACACTTACTAGCTATTATGACCCTGGGCTAAGCCACTTCATATCTCTCAGTCTCAGTTCCCTCATCTGTAAAATAGGGACATTAATCACACCTTCCTTACAGCAGTATCAAGCACTATCAGTGTCACCTATTATTATCACACAGTTGTGAGTGTCTAATGAAATATCTATACAGTGTTTTGCCTCCATTTCCTCATCTGTAGAATGAGAGAGTTAGACCAGATGAGCTCTAGGGTCCTTCCAGCTCTAGGTCTGTGATCTTAAGATTTTATGCCTCTCAGGGGGCAGCTGGGTAGCTCAGTGGATTGAGAGCCAGGCCTAGAGACTGGAGGTCCTGAGTTCAAATTTGACCTCAGATACTTCCCACTTGACCCCCATTGAATAGCCCTTACCAACTCTTCTGCCTTGGAACCAATACACAGTATTGATTCCAAGATGGAAGGTGAGGGTTTAAAAAAAAAAAATAATAAAGATTTTATGCCTCTCTTAGAATGGGGTAATTCTTCCTTTTGTCATTGACCCAGGTCTTGAAAACATTTCCCTGGGCGAGGGCTGGTCCTTGTTTTGAATTATTGGTAGTTGTTCTCAGCAGGGAAAAATCTTCTGTCTTCACTGGTTCCTGAGGTTCAGGAACTTTCTTTTAGTTCCCACATTTTCCTCATATGGCTTGGAGGAATAGTAAGAGAGGAGCAAAGCTAAGGAGGAGGTCAGTTTTGGAAGAACCATTGGTAGAGCCCTGGAGGGGTTTGGGGAGCGAGGGGGTGAGCCCAGAGCTTAGGAATATACTCACACAGAGTGACTCAAACAGGTTAAAGGCGATGTAGACAGGCATGACCCAGATCACCAGGGAATTGACTTCTCTGCAAGAGCAATGGGAAGAAATTGGGGCTATCAAACTGGGTACTCAGTCCTGCTGGGTTACACCTGCGCTGACCACTGAGCACTGATGGGAGAGAGAAAGCTAAGACACACCCCCTCTTCCACCATCTACACACTGACATCTACACACTACCTGGCCTTCTCTTCTTGCCCTGGCAATAGTCTTGTTTCCATAAATCTCTGAGTCAATTGGAGGCCCTTGTCCCCAGGACCCTCCATTAGATGGGATTTCATTCCCTGTCTCCTCTTCACACTCATCAGATCTTGGACCCAGAAATCTATCTGGAATCCAACTCGCCTCATTTTACACACCAGGACAGAGACCCCAGGCAGAGGAGGTGATTGTGTCCAAGGCCACCCAGATGGTCTAATGTAATGCAAAGCCCCGTTCGGAATTTACAGTCTCTGATCTAGCAGGAAAGGGAGGGGACCTGAAGAATCTGGCCCTTTGTAGGTGGTTCTAATGTATTCTGTCCTTGAGTACAAGATGAATCACTGAAGGGTATCTGAGAGAAGAAAGCTCCCGCCACCCCCATGAAAAGCTTTCACTGGCCCTTCCACAAAACCAGATTGGACTTAAACCACATTACTCCCCTCCTTGCCCCTTCTCTTGGAATATCCAGCTCTTTTCAAGGTCTTTGCTTGCTGATTCCCACAGATGCCAGCACCTGAATCTCTGCACATTTAGGGATGCGGGATGGGGTATGCGCCTATATCCAAGAGATATGTATAGAAGGAGCTAGCCCTGAACAAAGAACTAGGATCAAGACCCATCTCTGATATATGCTGGATCTGTGACTATAGGAAAATCATCTCACCTTTTCAGGAATCTAGACAACCACCTAAGACAGGTTGTTGTTGTTTTTTTTAACCCTTATTGCTGGAGGCCATCATACCCCAACCAATTGACAAGGTCACAGTCCGAGGAAGGAAGGTCAGCAAAGCAGACCCCAGAATGAGGGCCCCTGCTGATCCCCCTTTGTGACTTCTTTCCCCAAATTTTCCCCACTAGTGGACTTGTTACGATTGTTATTCTCTCCCCAATACAGGAGAATTAATATGAGAGCAAAATACTTATAGGCTCAATAAATATATACCCTACTTTAAGCCCCCTAGATTATTACCCAAAAAAGATTGTAATTACAGAATAAAAGCCCAAAGATTAGTGCCCATGACCCCTCCTTTCTCAAGCACAAGAGAGGCTCCAAGGCCCTACAGTATAATGAATCTTGTCCTAGAGTTAGCACACTTGAATGAATTTGTTGGAACAGAAGCCAAGTAGCATTGCTAGGCACTTCAAAGTAACACAAGAAAAACAGAACTTGTAAATTGAGGAAAAACCCCAAAATCGGTCTGCCTAAAGTCCTCACACCTAGATAGGAATATGTTTTGTTGTTCATCTCCCAAGCAATTATGATTGATCGTGAAAGCAGACCAAAAGCACAATGATCCTCTCAGCACGTCAAGGGGTTACTAACCTACAAATGACTTTATTCACAATAATCATATCTGTCACAGAGTGTTGTAGAAACCTAGTAAATGATCACAGAATTCTTTGTTGTAGTAACATCACAAGAGTGTTGTTTAGGTGATTTGATAATGTCCGTTCAAACTGTATAATGTCACATATGTAGAGAATTGATTATGTGTGTGTACCAAAAACCTATATAATAAACGTACCATGGTACTATGGTGCAGAGCACTGTGTGTGATCCCTGTGTACGTGGGCTGAATGCATGGTGTATCTCATCTCATTTATCCCACCGTGATGCCACACCTGGGCATGGGAGACCCTGGGTCCTCAGAGAGACCACTGGATGGACCCCTGGACCTTACCTTTCATTTTAGAATTAATAATATATATTGGTTCCAAGACAGGGGAGCGTTAAGGACTAGGCAACGGGAGTTAAGTAACTTGCCCAGTGTCCCACAGCTAGGAAGTGTCTGAGACCAGATTTGAACCCAGGGCCTCCCATCTTCAGCCCTGGTTCTCTATCCACAGATCTACCTAACTGCCCCCTAAGGCAGGGGTTTTTAACCAGAGCTCACTTGGGGGTTCATGAACTTGAATAGGAAACAATGATGCCTTTCTTCCAATATAATAGATTTGTAATCCTTTTGTAATCTTACACATTTTTATTTCATATATTTCAAAATTCATATTTCACATATTTAAAACCATTGTTCTAAGAAGGGGTCAACAGATTGCCAAAGGGAGTCCATGACCCAGAAAAGGCCATGAGCTGCCCTCCCCCATGACTCTAAGTTACAAGAAATTACTGACTTGAACTGATAAAAGGAGTTTCCCCACCCCAGTTCTTATAAAAATGAAATCACAGCAGTTCAGACCCTTTCCCTAATTTATACTTACTTATGTGTGAACTCATGTGCCTCTAGTAGAAGGCATTAACTGTCTCACTTGGTTTGTACCCCAGAACTGAAAACAGCCCAGGATGTTACATCCTGTGGGTAGAATATAATCTCTTCATAGGGTAGACTATCTCATTTTGTTCTCCCTGGACAGGAATTTCTTTCACTTTTTTTGTATTTCAATCATTTTTTTCATTGTATAAGGCACTTGATAATGCCTGTTTGTTGACTCACAGGTTGTAGTTTTATCCCCAGAGCCTAGCAATGCCTGGCATTTACTTAATTATTTCATGGTCAATGGTTTGATGCCTCTAGTCCCACCTCAAACACTAGCCAACACACCTGAAAATGGTAACCATAAAGAGGCAGCCAGACATGCACCTTTGGTATGCAGACATGATGACTACTCAAGGAGCCTTGCCAGAACTAAGTAGGGACCCCCTGTGGGATGTATGCCCAGGGACATAGGGATATTGATTACCTACTCATCATTGGTAAAAATCCCGTCCCAGGATATCCTTGAAGATGGTTAGCAGGGAGCCAATGACAAAAAAGATGCCACCTGAAAAGGAGAGATAAGAAAAATAGTATTGACCTCAGCTTCCCCTTTTAGTGCCTGTGGCCTTTGGGGTATTTTCTTCCTGGGACTAACTTTGGGTCTTGGCAATCATCAAGGACAAAATGATATCTTAGTTATGTGCCTGGGAAGCTCCTTCAGACCATTTTCACTGTGTACCATTTAACCCCAAAAGGAGGGAAAAGCAGCTGAGATGTCACCTCTTCTATGATACCTTCCATGATTGTCCTCTCCTTCCTCAGATTTCCCTCAAGTCCTTTGCCTCCCATCATACTCTACTCTCTATGGATTCACTGCTTTATGATTGAATAGGACAAAATGAGGTCAGTGAGTGGGCAGCAGCTGCAGCAAGACAACAGTTACGTTGGAAAAAATCTGAGAGTCTTCAAAGTTAATAATATGGCAACCAAAAAAAAAAGGCTGGCATGCTCTTTAGCTGCATTAATAGAGCTTGGAAGGAGATTTCAAAGGCCATCTAGCCCAACCCCCTCATTTCACAGAGGTCTGAAGAGAAACAACTTAGCCAAGGTCATACAGATATTAGGTATCAGGGAAAGGATTTGAACTCAGGTCTTTGAAACACAGATTGGCTTTTGTAGAGGGAGATCCCTACACCAATGTGGAAGGTGAGAGTTCCCAATAAATGGTGACTTTTGAATCAAGTTGACAACAGAGTGATGGGATTGGATCTGAAGTATAGCAGTCAATATGTTAACTCCAAATTCATCTTTGGAACATAGGGACATCTAGAAGGGGAAGTCCCTGTCTAATAGGAAGCACTTGGCTAAGTCTGCGCAGGCTATACACCCAATGACAATTGAGAAGACATCCTGAGCCTGTGGTCCAGAGGCAAAGGCTAGGAGTGGACTGGAGAATGCCCATTTACTCACAAGTGGCCAACACACTCGAAACCGCAGTTTTCTTAGCTGCTTGGATGTTCCCAGCACCTAATGCATTCCCCACTCGGACACAGGCAGCATTACCAAACCCGAGAGGAATCTGGAATCAAAGACAAGGAGGTGGAATTCAAAGTGCCTGGGTGTGACCTCCCCCTTTTCTTTGCCGAGCTGAGAACTAGGAGTGTGGATCAGCGCATCAACTGTTGGATTTACATAGCTGTGTAAGTTTTGCTGACCTGCTTTCCCTCCCCCATGTTTTTTCTTCTTTATTAGAAAGGCTGGGGGGAACGGAGTGATGCATTTGGAAAGAAAGCTATAGGAAAACAAAAGCCATCAATAAAAAGAAATCAAAACATTAGTGCCTGTTCATGGGAGCATGTGTGCCTTTAGGAAGACACATGGAATTGCCGTAGATGGGTTTTTAGAATGAGTTTTACCCTTGGGAAAGGCTGTCTGTTTTAGCTAGCATGGAGAATCCTTAGTAAGGAGAAGAACCCAGAATGGGCACAAAGCATCCAGCTGAAAAGGCAAGTAGAGCTGTAGGGGGGGAGGAGCCAGCAGGGCAGATGTAGGTAAACAGCCAGCTTCAAGGATGGGGATTGATGTGAACTTAGAAAAGTC